>NC_077227.1:376914694-377214694 GCF_027887165.1 Monodelphis domestica
AATTCCCTTTAAGTCAATGGATAGTCAAGAAATTTTCATTTGAATATATTAATTTTTATATACAAGTTTGTTCAGTTACACCTACATCATTTCATTGGAAAGCAACCACATATAGCACAGGTCCATATACATTTAGGCAAGGTAAGGGGTCTCTATAGAAGTAGCCACCATCCCATCTCAAATGGCCCGGGCCCCACTATAGACTGGAACTTACTTGGAAAGTAGATTAGCAATGGACTTGGCAAGAAGAAGTGCTGCTTCATTGTCAGGGGGATTGGGGGGATGCAGAGAAGGGAAAAAAAATGAAAGATGATGTCAAGGAGTTTTGAGACAAAGAAAATGAGAAAATATTGCTCACTGAGAACATTCCAAGGTAGGGCATGAAAGGGGAAAGGGGAGAGGTTGAGAGAATCAAGGAAAGAAGTTTTGAAATAGTTTCTATGAGAATTGAGAGAAAGAATCAATTAGGGAGAAATAAAAGGATTACCTTGAGGCAGGGAAGTTAGATAACACAAATTCATCACCTAGACAATCAGTGCAATTATGTGACTTTCTCTGACACTCTTCAGCTGTGAGTTGGAGTGGAGGAGGAAGATGAATGATGTGACTAATACAACCTCTTCATACCCTTCAATATCTTTTTGGTCTTCTTACACCTTACACCCCACCTGTACACTGTGATCTAGAGATACAGGTTCCCTTTCGATCTTTGCACAAAGAATCTCTCAACTGCAAGTTGTCCTCCATGCCTGGAATGTTCTCCCTCCTCCTCATCTCTACCTCCTGACTTCCTTCAAGTCAGCTAAAATCCTACCTTCTACAGGAAGACATTCCTAAAGCCACCACCTCCTTAATAATAATCTCTTCCTTCTGTTGATTATCTCCAATTTATCCTATATTTAGCTTTTTTATGATAATTTGAATGCTGTCTCCCTGATTATTAGACTGTGAGCTTCCCTAGACCTCATTCTAAACTCACAATCTGATCAGGGTTTGACTTCGTTTGGGTTTGAGTTTTTTAATCTTTCTTTGTACTTAGAACAGTGCTGTATATTCCTCTTCTTCTTCTTCCTCTTCCTCTTCCTCTTCCTCTTCCTCTTCCTCTTCCTCTTCCTCTTCCTCTTCCTCTTCCTCTTCTTCTTCTTCTTCTTCTTCTTCTTCTTCTTCTTCTTCTTCTTCTTCTTCTTCTTCTCTTCTTCTTCTTCTTCTTCTTCTTCTCTTCTTCTTCTTCTTCTTCTTCTTCTTCTTCTTCTTCTTCTTCTTCTTCTTCTTCTTCTTCTTCTTCTTCTTCTTCTTCTTCTTCTTCTCTTCTTCTTCTTCTTCTTCTTCTTCTTCTTCTCCCTTACCTTCCATTCTGCTGTGTATTGGCTCCAAGGCAGAAGAGTGTAAGGGCTAGGCAATGGGGGTCAAGTGACTTGCCCAGGGTCACACAGCTGGGAAGTGTCTGAGGTCACATTTGAACCTAGGACCTCCCATCTCTAGACTGACTCTCAATCCACTGAGCTACCCAGCTGCCCTCACTTCACACCTTTGGCAAGTTAAGGAATGACCATGGTGAGGAGAGGAGGGAAGGAGTCTAAACATCTGAATTATACCTTTTCTGGAATTCTTTTAGCAGGAACATACCTGTCTATTATATGAAGCCATTTATGTCTAACAAAATTTGAATGAGTACACCTGTGTGGTAGATGCTCAATTATACATTGTTTAGTCCTCTTGTTGATGCTTTACAGGAGAATAAAGCATTGTATAATTATCTGGTAAGATTATGTCAGGGGCTGATACATTGTAACAAATACATATGAGTAGGGCTTTGTACACTCTCTAACCTAAGGGCTTTTAACTTTTTCTAAAAGATATTTTGATAACTGTATTAAGACAATTTGTTTCCTTTTTAAAACTATTTTTCAAGCATTTGAAATTTTTTTTTTCTGAGGTATCCATAAGCAACACCAGACTGCTTAAGGGCCACACACACACACACACACATACACACACACACACACACACACACACACACACACCACAATTAATAGGCTGAAAAGAAGGATGGAAAGTTGGCAAATGTAAAGGAATGACAATGCCTTTCCTGGACACTTTCCTTAAAATTGTGGTTCCAGGAGGAACTGACTGATTAAATAAAGGAGTCACGGGGATGAATGATCTTCCAAAGTGAGAAGGCAGCTGAGTCACAGTAGAGAAATAAGTTAGGAGAGTCAGGGACAAAGCCCAGAAAGAAATGAAGGAATGATTAGGCAAGGTTTCTTATAGGTGGTAGTTCAGAATATTCTGACTGGGTAAATCCACCCTAAACACACCCCTTAGATTGACAACGAGGCGGCCAATGCGATGGAGTTGGATCTGGGGGAAGGAAGGATACTGCCTCTCCAAAAATCACTGAGAGCTTGGTGATTCCTCAGGAATCCCAGTCATTGGGGCTACAACACAGAACTCTTAGGATGAGGGTGAGACTTGCTAACAGCCAGGTTCTTCTGGTTGACTAGGGTCAGGAAAGTGTCTGGTAGTGCTACCAGGTTATGAAGTGAGACTGTTCACTCACAGTAAACTATAAGAAAATAATCATGGGTTATAAAAATCAAAAACAAAATAAGATGTATTAAGAAACTAACCAAATGCTATTCCTCCTTTTCATTGGAATGTAAATGGAAAAAGGTCTGACTACAGAATTTAGAAATGGAAGGAGGTGATCAGGTGACCTTTTACAGCTGACTGCATGAGAAGGTGGGGGAGGCTGGCAATAGTGACTGGTGACTAAGAAGCCAGAAGTGGTAGGCCTGGGTACCAAGCTGCCACCACCAGACAACAACCACCAGGGTTTCTAACAAAGACCACATATCAATATTTTCCCTTCGCAAATGGCACAGACCATTATGAAGGCTCAATTAAAAGGTACACAAACAGGCCAAAACCTCCTAAAGGAAAAATCTGATGCCATGACTCTTCGATTTCGGCAGATCTTCGGCAGAAGGTCATTCAGATCAAAGTGCTAATGGATGAAGTGATGCGAGAAGCTGCTTTCTCACTTCTGAAGCCAAATTCACAGCTGGCAACTTTAGTGCCACTGTTATTCAGAATGTGAACAAAGCTCAAGTGAAGATTAGAAAAAAGAAAGATAATGTAGTAGGTGTTACCTTGCCAGTGTTTGAACATTACCATGAAGGAACTGACAGTTATGAATTGACTGGTTTGGCCAGAGGTGGGAAACAAGTGACCAAACTAAAGGACTATGGCAAAGCAGTGGAACTGCTGATAGAACTAGAATCACTCCAGACTTCATTTATTACACTGGATGAGGCCATTAAAATAACAGATGGGTGAATGCCATTGAGCATGTGATCATTCCCTGGATTGAGTGTACACTTAATTACATTGTCACAGAACTGAATGAATAAGGAATGTGACGAGTTTTATAGGGTTAAAGAAAGTACAAGAGAAGAAGACTGCCAAAGAGAAATTAGAGAAAGAGATAACCAGACTGAAAGCATCTGGAGAATTGCCGGAGTCTGCTAATCTACTGGCAATAGAAAAGGATGAAGATCTTTTGTTTGATAGCTCTTTAAAATCTATTATCTTCTTTGAGACCTTGAGACCTTGGTCTTATACTTTTCTTATAATACATGGTATCCAGGTTCTGTGTATGAGGGGCAAGTTCTACTAGTTATTGGGATTATTTGGAGAAATCATGCTTATAGGTCATTTGTAGGATCTGCCATTATTCTAGTGGTAATTGACCAGTCCAGGAACCTGTACAACCATAACCCATTAATACTTCCTCCTTTAATTGGTTTGTATATGTACTAAGTTGTGGTGTTCTTTGCTCTAATATTTTTTAAAAATCCCTTTGAAAACAGGAGTGATTCATGCTAATCTAATAGCCTAACTTCTACAAATATATCCATTGTTTTGATTCACTTTCAACTATTGCTTTTGTCACCATGGTGCTTCGATCTAGCCTTGGATAAATTGCTCCATATCTTTTTTTTCCTTGCATGACTAGTCTTAGTCCTATGGAAGAAGACTTTCTCCTCCATTATGGAAGAAATTCTGCCAATTCCTGTGTAACTATAATATAGAAGATATTTTGCATATGAATGATATTAATTAAGGTCTAAAAGAGAAGGTTGCACTGTGAGAAAAGGGAAGGGAGAGCTAGAATTGGGTAAATTATACAACATAAAGAGGCTTGAAATCATTTCCCTCCCTTCCCCCCACCCTTCCAATAGCCGATGGGCAATTTCATTGGGTATTACATGTGTCCTTGATCAGAACCTATTTCCATGTCGTTGATATTTGTTTGCACTAGGATGTTAATTTAGTCTATATCCCCAACCAAATCCCTTAAACCCATGTAATCAAGCAGTTGTTTTCTTCTGTGTTTCTACTCCCTCAGTTTTTCCTCTGAATGTGGATAGTGTTCTTTCTCATAGATCTGTCCACGTTGTTCAGGATGACTGCATTGCCACTAATGGATAAGTCCACTACATTCAATTGTAGCACAGTGTATCAGTCTCTGTGTACAATTTTCTCCTGGTTCTGTTCCTCTCACTCTGCATCACTTCCTGGAGGTTGTTTCAGTTCCCATGATTCCTCCACTTTATTATTCCTTTTAGCACAATAGTATTCCATCACCAACATATACCACAATTTGTTCAGCCATTCCCCAAGTGAAGGGCATCCCCTCATTTTCCAATTTTTTGCCACCACAAAGAGCGCAGCTATGAATATTCTTGTACAAGTCTTTTTTTCTTATTATCTCTTTGGGGTACAAACCCAGCAGTGCTAATGGCTGGATCAAAGGGCAGAAAGTCTTCTAGCACCCTGTTGGCATAGTTCCAAATTGCCCTCCAGAATGGTTGGATCAATTCACAACTCCACCAGCAGTGCATTAATATCACAACTTTGCCATTTTCCCCTCCAATATTCTTTACTTTCCTCTGCTGTCAAGTTAGCCAATCTGCTAGGTATGAGGTGATACCTCAGAATTGTTTGGATTTGCATCTCTCTGATTATAAGAGATTTACAACACTTTTTCATGTGCTTAATAATAGTTTTGATTTCTTTAACTGAAAATTGCCTATTCATGTCCCTTGCCCATTTATCAATTGGAGAATGGCTTGAGTTTTTGTGCAGTTGATTTAGCTCTTTATGAATTTGAGTAATTAGACCTTTGTCAGAGGTTTTTGTTATGGAAATTATTTACCAATTTGTTGCTTCCCTTCTAATTTTGGTTGCATTGGCTTTGTTTGTACAAAGCCTTCCTAATTTAATGTAATCAAAATTATTTCTTTTACATTTTGTGATTTTTTTCTAACTCTTGTTTGGTCTTAAAGTTTTTCCTTTCCCAAAGATCTGATATGTATACTATTCTGTTTTCACTTAATTTACTTATAGTTTCCTTCTTTATATTCAAGTCATTCACCCATTCTGAGTTTATCTTGGTGTAGGGTGTGAGATGTCGAATCCAAACCTAATCTCGCCCATACTGTCTTCCAATTTTCCCAGCAGTTTTTATCAAATAGTAGATTTTGGTCCTAAAAACTGGGATCTTTGGGCTTATCATAGACTGTCTTGCTGTGGTCACTTTCCTGAAGTCTATTCCACTGATCCTCCTTTCTGTCTCTTAGCCAGTACCAAATTGTTTTGATGACCACTGCTTTATAGTATAGTTTGAGATCTGGTACTGCAAGGTCACCTTCCTTCGCCATTTTTCCCCCCGAGATTTCCCTGGATATCCTTGATCTTTTGTTCTTCCAAATGAACTTTGTTATGGCTTTTTCTAATTCACTAAAAAGTTTGTTGGTAATTCAATGTGTATGGCACTAAATAAGTAAATTAATTTGGGTAGGATTGTCATTTTTATGATGTTAGCTCATCCTACCCATGAACAATTGATGTTTTTCCAGTTATTTAGATCTAGTTTTAATTATATGGAGAGTGTTTTATAGTTGAATTCATATAGTTCCTGTGTTTGTCTCAGCAGATAGATTCCTAAGTATTTTATATTGTCTAAGGTGATTTTAAATGGAATTTCTCTTTCTAATTCTTGCTGCTGAAATGGGTTGGAGATGTATAGAAATGCTGATGATTTATGCAGGTTTATTTTGTATCCTGCAACTTTGCTAAAGTTGTTGATTATTTCGACTAGCTTTTTGGTTAATTCTCTAGGATTCTTTAAGTAGGCCATCATATCTTCTGCAAAGAGTGATAGTTTGGTTTCCTCATTGCCTATTTTAATACCTTAAATTTATTTTTCTTCTCTGATTGCTACCGCTAGTGTTTCTAGTACAATGTTAAATAATAGAGGTGATAATGGGCATCCTTGTTTCACTCCTGATCTTATTGAGAAGGCTTCTAGTTTATCCCCATTACAGATGATGTTGGCTGATGGTTTTGGATATATACTATTTATTATTTTTAGTAAAGGCCCTTCTATTCCTATGCAGTGTTGTATTTTGTCAAATACTTTTTCTGCATCTTTTGAAATAATCATGTGATTTTTGTTGGTTCTCTTGTTAATACGGTCAATTATGTGGATGGTTTTCCTAATATTGTACCCTCCTTGCATTCCTGGTATAAATCCTACCTGGTCATAGTGAATAACCCACAAGATCACTTGCGGGCATCTTTTTGTTAGTATCTTATTAAAGATTTTTGAATATATATAAATTAAGGAGATTGGTCCGTAGTTTTCTTTCTCTGTTTTTGACCTGCCTGACTTTGGAATCAGTACCATATTTGTGTCCTAAAAGGAATTTGGTAGAACTCCTTCTTTGCTTATTCTGTCAAATAGTTTGTATACTCTTGGAATTAGTTGTTCTTTGAATGTTTGATAGAATTTATTTGTGAATCCATCTGGTCCTGGGGATTTTTTCTTAGGGAGTTCTTTGATGACTTGTTCAATTTCTTTTTTTTTTTTTATATGGGGCTATTTAGGTAGTCTATTTCTTCTTCTGTTAGTCTAGGCAATTTATATTTTTGTAAATATTCATCCATATTACCTAGATTGCCATATAATTGGACATAATAGTTTTTAATGATTGCTTTAATTTCCTCTTCATTAGAGTGGTGATCTTACTGTCAATTTGGTTTTCTTCTTTCCTTTTTTTAATTAGACTGACCAGTACTTTGTCTATTTTATTTCTTTTTTCAAAGTACCAGCTTCTAGTCTTATTTATTAAAACAATAGTTTTTTGACTTTCAATTTTATTAATTTCTCCTTTGATTCTTAGAATATCTAATTTAGTCTTCATCTGAGGATTTTTAATTTGTTCACTTTCTGGTTTTTTAATTTGCATGCCCAATTCATTGACCTCTGCCCTCCCTAATTTGTTAATATATGAACTCAAGGATATATATTTCCCCCTGAGTACTGCTTTGGCTGCATCCCATAGATATTCAAAGGATGTCTCATCATTGTCATTTTCTTCAATGAAAGTATTAATTGTTTCTATGATTTGTTCTTTAATCAATTTTGGAGAATTGTATTGTTTAATATCCAACTAATTTTTTAATTTGCCTCTCCATGTACCCTTACTAATTATTATTTTCATTGCATTGTTGTCTCAGAAGGTTACATTTATTATTTCTTCTCTTTTGCACTTGTTTGCAATGTTTTTATGCTCTCATATATGATCAGTCTTTGTGAATGTACCATGTGCTACTGAGAAGAAGGTGTATTCCTCTTTGTCCCTATTTATTTTTCTCCATATATCTACTAACTCTAATTTTTCTAAAATTTCATTCACTTCTCTTACATCTTTCTTATTTATTTTTTGGTTTGATTTATCTAGTTCTGATAGAAGAAGGTTCAGGTCACTCACTAATATAGTTTTTCTATCAATTTCATTCTTGAGCTCCACTAGTTTCTCCTTTAGAAATTTGGATGCTATGCCATTTGGTACATACATGTTGAGTACTGAAATTTCCTCATTGTCTATACTGCCTTTTATCAGGATGCAATTACCTTCCCTATCTCTTTTGACTAGATCGATTTTTACTTTGGCTTTGTCAGATATCATGATTGCTATTCCTACCTTCTTTTTATCAGTTGATGCCCAATACATTTGGCTCCATTCTCTTACTTTTACCCTATGTGGGTCTACCTTCCTCATGTGTGTTTCTTGTAGACAGCATATGGTAGGTTTGGGGTTTCTAATCCACTCTGCTCTTTGCTTGCATTTTATAGGTGAGCTCATTCCATTCACATTCAGAGTTATAATTTCCAGCTGTTTATTTCCCAGCGTTTTTATTTCCACTCCTAGTCCTGCTCTTTCTTCTTTCACTATTTCCTTCTACAGCAGTGTTTTGTTTTTAATTGGTCCCCCTAATTCCCACTCTTGTTTTACTTCCCTTTCTACCCCCTCCCTTCTTATTCCCTTCTTATTTTCTTTACAGTCTTTTTAAACTATCCCCCCCACCATCTCCTTCCCTTGTATTGCTTCTCTCCCCACCAGTCTGTTTGTTACCCTTATACTTCCCTATAGGGTGCAAATCAGTTCTCTGTCCCAATGTATTTGATTGTTCTTCCCTCTTTGAGTCAATTGCAATGCAAGTAAGAATTGAGTGTTTTCAAATTCAGGTTTTTTGGGGGGTGTACCTTTTAAGTTGAGTCCAGCAGGAGGGTACCTTAGCTCTGTCCTGTTGTTAGATTTGGTTTTCAGTCCCCTAGAAGCATTTGATTTTTAATTGGTGAGGAAGGGTTTTCAGAGGTCTGAACTTTTGCTGCCTCTATATTGCCATCTTGACTCCTCTAGCATCTAGATTTCTAAAGGAGAAATTAAAGAAGCTTAAGAAGGAAATAGATAGTAAGACCATACGTCCCCTTTCAGAACTAGATAAATTGAATTAAAAAAATAGATAAGAAAGAAGTAAGGGAAATGAATGAAATGTTAGTAAAAAATAGAGTTAATAGATATTTAGAGAAAATCAAACAAGGATAAAAAGGAATATACTTACTTCTCAGCAGTACATAGTACATATACAAAGATAATGTATGTACTAGGGCATAGAAATATTACAAACAAGTGTAGAAAAACAGAAATTATAATTGCAACTTTTCAGATCATAATGCAATAAAAATTATAATTAACAAGGATCCATGGAATGGCAAATTTTAAGTTAATTGAAAACTAAGTATAATTCTTCAAAACTGATGGGTCAAAACAGAAATCATAGAAACAGTTATGGACTTAATTAAAGAGAATGACAATGAGGAGATAACATATCAAAATCTATGGGATACAGTCAAAGCAGTACTCAGGGGAAATATATGCCTCCAAGTGCCTATATCAACCAAATGGAGAGGGAAGAGATCAATGAATTGGGCTTGCAAATTAAAAAATTAGAAAAAGAACAAATTAAAATCCCCAGATAAAAACTAAATTGAAAACCCTAAAAGTTAAAGGAGAAATTAATAAAATTGAAAGTAAAAGAACTCATGAACTAATATATAAGATTGGGAACTGGTACTTTGAAAAATGGAAGGAAGCTTAAAAATCATCTGCTCTACCCCTCTCATTCTTCAGAGGAGGGATCTGAGGCCCAGAGGGGTGATGTATCTTCAAACAAAGTCATACAGAAGCAAAACTCTCTTTCAAACTCAGATTCTCCAGCTCCAAAGCCAATTGTCTCTTCCACTCCAACATATTACCAGCAATGCATTATGTCTGACACTTTTGTGACTCGTTATATTCTACACAGGGGAGTTTTTTCTCCCATAACATCATTTTTATTACCGAGTTAAATTCATTAGGAGGAGAATCAAGAGGAAGAATAGGAAGAGGAAGAGGAAGAGGAAAAGAAAGAGGATGAAGAACAAAGAAGGAAGGAAGGAAGGGAGGAAGGGAGGAAGGGAGGAAGAGAGGAAGAGAGAAAGAGAGAAAGAGAGGAAGAGAGGAAGAGAGGAAGAGAGAAAGAGAGGAAGAGAGAGAGAAAGAAAGAAAGAAAGAAAGAAAGAAAGAAAGAAAGAAAGAAAGAAAGAAAGAAAGAAAGAAAGAAAGAAAGAAAGAAAGAAAGAAAGAAAGAAAGAAAGAAAGAAAGAAAGAAAGAAAGAAAGAAAGAGAGAAAGAGAGAAAGAGAGAAAGAGAGAAAGAGAGAAAGAGAGAAAGAGAGAAAGAGAGAAAGAGAGAAAGAGAGAAAGAGAGAAAGAGAGAAAGAGAGAAAGAGAGAAAGAGAGAAAGAGAGAAAGAGAGAAAGAAAGAAAGAAAGAAAGAAAGAAAGAAAGAAAGAAAGAAAGAAAGAAAGAAAGAAAGAAAGAAAGAAAGAAAGAAAGAAAGAAAGAAAGAAAGAAAGAAAGAAAGAAAGAAAGAAAGAAAGAAAGAAAGAAAGAAAGAAAGAAAGAAATGGAGGTGGACTAGAAGGAGGAGGAGGAGAACAACAGCAATAACACATTTCTAGAGCCCCAAGAGGATAAGTGATTTGCCCAAGGTCACACAGCTAGACTACTAAATTCAAGTGCAACATGCTTCTACTCATTCAGATATATCTACTTTTTATTCCTGCTTCACACAAGTAAATTTTGTATTATTTTAGGTCACCCTTAAAGACTCTAGAGTATTCCAAAGGGAAAGGGAAATTTACTCATTCTCTTCAGTGCTCCTCCTGCCCTTGATATAAAAACCTTGGACTTTATAAGGTGAATTCTTAATGCCCCTAACACCCAAGTGACCAAGTAATAGATATAGGGTTCTTTTGGTTAAAGGGTGTCTAAGGTGTCTGCCATTGCATTCCAGGTACCAGATTCCTGGCATAATGCCTCAGAAATCTTTCTCCTCCCATCATCTTTCATCTACTCTGAAGCTTCAGGGAATCAATAACACCAGAGAAGCTTTTCCATCAGATATATTCCTTTTGTCAGCTCTCTGCCCTTCTCAGAGAAGCAATTGCTACTCAGAGAGAAGGAAAAGAGCCCAGCACTATAGCACCAATAGAAAGAGTGATTTATTTGAAATCTTCTGGATCAAGAACAGATACCTATTGTTCAAGGATTTTCAAGGTTGATTCTTTCTCATGATGATGGTCTTTATACAGAAAACAGATAAACAGGAAGTAAAATTTTCTCAAAGTTATGAATAGGAAAAGAATTAAAGTATCATTGGAATCATTATTGTGCTTGAGAATATATGTAAAATCTCCTTGACTAATCAAGGCTGCTATATTAACAAAATCATTCTTCCAGAATTTAAAAAATAATCAATACTCCAGGATGAATTCTAACTGCATGAAAAATTCATTTTCTCTATGTACTGCATATTCTCTAGTTGACATCACATTTTAGGTATTCAGACATCATTTTTCCTTCCAAAAAGCTGTGACTGCAATCTAGATATGCTATCACCAATTACAAGGCAATAGATATAACTTCACAGTCTAAACAGCCAGGCTCCTTCAAGTGAATCATGATTAACAGAGAGAGAATTAATCTATCTCTCTATTCTTTTATGTCTTATTTATTTTTTAAAAATGGAAATTTTAAAAATTAAAGCGCCTTAGTGTAAAACTCATTTGCATATAGCTAGAATTTTTAATAATAATAATAGTTCTCTCTCAGGAGGTAGCTCATCTCACTTTGGGATAGACCGCTCTAATTTTTAGCAAGTTTTTCCTTTATTCCTAGAGGGTCAACAAAAGCATCAGTTAATGTGATGCAATAAATAATTAGCATTAGAATCAAGAAGTCATGGTCATGTCTCTGACATCTACTGTCTATGTTAGCCCAATATTCAAGTCTCTGAATATCTAAGTAGCCTCTTAGAGGCAATTCTTTAAGACAATAAGGCACAACAAAGGTGCCCATCTACATTGGGAGAGGAAGATTCTTCACTGGAAGCTCCTTATATCAACAAAATCCAACAGGAGCAGAAGTGATTTTAACTACACACACACATACACAGGCACACACACACACACACACACACACACACACACACAATCGAGATTGAATTAAGAATTCAAGATCCCCAAGCATAAATAAGTAAATAGGAAGATAACACATCAAAGAACAGCTAGCTGGACCCTCAGAACAATACTCAGCATGTAGTCATAATAAATGCTTGGTATTTGTTTATCTGATTTTATTACAGAAAATAGAAATAGCAATAATAGTGTTAACTTGGAAAAAACACAGAACTACTAAATAGTCAAAAAAACAAAATCTGGGGACAGGGGAATATGGTTGATTGGCTTTACAATGGTTACAAAGAAATGAGAAGTACAGGGCAGGATTATCAGGGAGAGGCTGATGCTTTACAATGCTTTGACCCAAACCTACCAGAACAAAAAGGGTACTTAACATCTAATTGAGTCTGCTAATCCCACCTAAAGGACTTTAAGGTGTGAATTTTAGATTTTCTCCATTTTGCTTAGTCTTAGAATTCTAGCAACCAGAAATGTATACATCCCTACTTATGGATTAAGTGTTGAGGAGGATAGCGTATGACCGATATGTGCTAGCAAGTGACAAATAAGAAACAACTGACAGACCCCTAGGCTGTCCTAAATTAAGCTTACACTACCATTGGTGCATGTGAGACACAGGAAGTGATGTAAAGAACAGTCTATATATTTTATGTCACTTCCTCTCGCTGGGTCTCGCTCTTGCTCTCACTCAGAGGTTGGAAACTCCTGGTGGCAGTTTGGCATTTGCAGCTTGCCAGTGAGGTGATTGGGAGAAGCTCTGTAGCATGGGTTAGGTGAGGCATTTTCCCTGATTGACCTTGGTGAGGTGACTGATTCCTCCTTTCCTCCTTTCCTTGACCTCCAACTCCTATCTGGCTTGCCAGAGCAGTCCAATTCCCTTTTCTCTCTCTCTTCTTCTCAATTTCTTCCTTCTATTGTAATTAAACCACCATAAAAATCCCAAACTGACTTGAGTATTTTATTAGGATTGAATCTTAATCCCTGGCAACCACTAACATAATATATTCAGTCAACAACCCTAATTTTGCCCCTTAACAAAGGTCTATTGTTAGTCTGAAACTTGTCAGTCTGGGATCTATGTGACAAGGTCAAATGTGGGGGTCTTTAGATCTCAAGTTGCTATAAACTTGGGATTTCTAGATTCCAAGTTGACAGTAGGAAGTTGCTGAGGTCCTCCCTTAATTAAGCAAACTTTTCCTCTCTGAAACACACAACAGGGAGTTCCTTGAGTAATAAATATGGAATTAAGCTGTGGAAATCCTAAGGATTCCTGTAGTTCAGAAGTCAGGAAAGTATGGCCTACTAGCCAAATTCAGGCAGGTAGCTACCTAGAGATCCTGGAGAATCTCCTCCCACCTATTCAGGCAGGCATGTTTGAAGCAGAAGGCATATATTTGATGTTGAGACCAATATAGGAGACCCCAGCCTTTATCCTTTGCACTATTTCTCTATTTTCTAGGCCCATCTTATTGTAGGTAAAACTAAGGGGAGTTGAGAAGATCACTGCTGGACTCCTATTTTGTCCTCTCCCCTCCATTACTCATTCATATTGATGGATTATGACGAAGAATTTCAGTCCTTATAAATGTCTGTGACCCCAAGGAACCCATTCACCCAAGAGAGCCTCCCTTGGCCCTAAGGGGCCAAAGCTGAGGCAGAAGATAAGGCAGTACTGTTAGAGTCCTCTTGGAAAGAGGGATGTTTGTTGTGTGGGGGCAGACAAATAGATATCTACCTCTGGGGGAAAAATTCACAGACAGACAGATCATCCCTATGCCTCACATTATAGCTTATTGTGCTGAAGTAAGAATCTTGTCAGGTTTAGTTCTGCCTCAAGGGTCTTTTTGGATCTCTCTGAGGCTTATCCCATTGGCTCCCTTAGTTCATCTGTAAGGGCTTCTTTATGCTCACAGTTTAACTCCCTAAGGACCAAGGGTCAAGGGGAGGTTAAGTGACTTTCCCACTCCCAGGGTGAGAAGCTGCCTCCAGTGAGAGCATGGCTAGCCTCAAAGCAACCATTCCATCTCTGGCAATAAGGCTGAGCTCTCAGTATGTCAGAATTGCCTGGTTCCCAAAGGAACTCCAGTCTCCTCACCAGAGTTTTGACTGTTGTCTCCACAAACAGGGAAATGCAGGGGTAGAAGCAGTGGAGGTGAAAGAACTCCTGCCAGAACCCCAAAATCTGACATTTTTCTTATCTATAAAATGAGTTGGAGAAGCAAGTAGCAAACTATTCCAGTATCTTTACCAAGAAAGTCCCCAAACCAGTGATGAAGAATGGTGCATGACTAAAACAACTGAATCACAAAAGGAATGAAAAACAACTTGCACATGATAGAGATCTGAAGTTTCATGTATGATTCATTTTCTGTTGTTTTACTATATGTATGAAAAGGTCATTTCATTTGGTGTTTGTTAAGTTCTGAATAAAATATAAAAGATAAATAAATAAACAAATGAACGAATAGGAGTATACTGTTCTTAATTTCTCCCCACCTCCATTTTCAGCTCCATTGTTGAACTTTTTGAACAATGGCCTCCCCCCTTCCCAGCCTCTGCTGTAGACACCTTTTCTAATCCCTGCTTCAGAATGAATACAAGTGATATGCTATGACTTACACTGGGCATTGCTGTCCTCATTTAGACTTCATACATTCCGTGGTATGTGATAGGTACTTAATAAATGTTTATTAACCGATGGTTTGATTGATTGACTAACCTGTTTATCTCCCATTCTCCTAATTTAAATGTAAATCTTTCAACTCAGAGCATAGGGTACTGCCCCCAATTCCTTCCTTTTCTTGACCCTAGCCTTAGACAGATGGCTGGCAGACTTTGCTAACCTACTCATCTAAACAGCTGCAGTTGTCAAGGAAGTTTGAGTCCCAACATCCCAACTCCCATTAACCAGAATGGAGTCCTGTGCCCCGAACCATGTCTTTTTCTATTCCAGAACATTGGCTCCATTCTCCTCAGGGTCTAATCTCTGACTTGGATACCACACTTCACATGGTTGACTCAGTGATACAGATAGCTTCTCTCTTTGTCTTCCCACTGAGTCAGATCTGAGATACCTCTAAGCAATCACCTCCTGTTATTTATATTAAATGCAGTTATTCTTGGGACAGAGGGGGAAAGAGTCAGGATCTGTCTCCATTCCCTGCCTACACACTTCAATTGAGCAATGTCTTTCCCTGTTTCCACATGCCAGTGCCAAGCTACTTGTGCCCAATCTTCCTTACTCCTCAGACCTCACATAGCACTGCCTTGCAATTATCTAAGACACATGTTATGTGGTATACCACAGTTATCTGTGTTTGTGTTTTATCTTACTTCTAAATTGCAGACTCGATAGGAGCAAAAACAGGGTTTTATTTCAATTAAATAAATGCAGTAAAAAAGTAAAGGCCATTGGATTTGGCAACTAAGAATCACTGGTAATTTAGGGGAAAGGCGTTTTAGAGAATTAACAAAATTGGAAGGCAGATTGAGGGAGACCGCCAGCAGTTCCCTCAAGAAAGGAAAGATAGGAGTTTTACCGCTTGGGGGAAGGATCTGAAGTTGGGAGGGATGGAAGAAAGAATCAGACACGAATCATACGATACACTCGAGGCCCACAGAGATTAGCTCGGCCAGCCCCTCATTTCCCAAGGACAGGAGACCATGAGGTGACTATAACACTATGAGAATCAGAACTGTGTTCAGAAATAAGTAAAGAGCAAGCCCAGTTCCATCTAGTCTTGTTTGATGCACGGACTTTTACGGCTCCTGGTTAGGGGATAGAGCAGGAAAGATAAGTCAGAAAGATAAAAGAAATTGCGTAAGAAAAGCTGAGCATGGCTGGAGGCCAAGCTCTAAGAGAGATAAGTGAAAGGATCGAAAGTAAGGAAAGAAGAAAGGAAAAGAGAGAGAGAGAGAGCTGGCCCCTGTGTGGCTCGTCTTTTATTAACATTCATATGCAAACATACATAATACATATTAATGGTAGACACAGTGGATTGTCATTGGTACAGATGTACATCCTGACAAAATCTGGGCATAGCCTTTTCTCAGCCTGGTAAGAACAAAGAAACCTGTTGGGATCAAAGTTCAGTGCCTTACTGGCCATGTGCAGGACAGAGAATGTGCTCTCCTAAGACCAACTTTACAGCTTAATTATTTCTGTTGAGTAAACATAGCTGTGGACTGCTACACAGATTAAATGGAGTTAAGAAGAAAATAAAAGGAAAATGGAAGCACCTATTGCAGACATTCTTTTTGAAGAGTTTTGCTACAACAAGGTAGAAGAAATATAGGACCATAATAGGGATGAAAGTAGTGAGGCATTGTTTACAGGATGCATGAGAGATGTGGGCATAATTGTAAGCAGTAGTAAATTAGCCAGTAAAAAGGGAGAGAGTGAAAATGAGGGATAGAATGGAGAGGGGACAATTTGTTGGAAAAGATAGGATGGAATGGGGTTGCTGGTTAGCATTGGTAAGGAGAAAGATCACTTCATCATGTGAAACAGATAAAGGAGAAAATAGTGACAGAAAGACACGCAGCTAGTTGGCATAGTAGATAGATTATTTGACCTGGATTCAGGAAGACTTACTTCCTGAATTCAAAACTGGCCTGACACTGCCTACCTCATGTGACCCCAGGCAAGTCACTTCATTCTGTTTGTCTCCATTCCTTCATCTGTAAAATGAACTGGAGAAAGAAATGGAAAACCACTCCTAGTATCTTTGCCAAGAAACCCTCAAATAGAGTCACAGAGAGTCTTAAATAATTGAATAATCAACAGAAGCAGAAAACATCTGAGTAATAAGTGATAAAGAAGAGAGGGAATAAAGAGCTCGAGGTAACTGGCCTTAATTTTTTCTATAGAATATGAGGCAAGGATGTCAACTGAGATGATAGGGACAGGAGGAACCATTTAAGGTTTGAAGAGGGATGAAAAGTTTTGTAGGAAACACTGTGGAGAGTAAGATAGTAAGTTGATAAGGCAGTTACAGTAGGGTTGCTAGCAACAGTGAGGACTAAGTTTTTAATGGACTCGGTCAGAAGAGTTCTGTGAGAGTGAAAGGAGCAGAACCAGGAGAACACTGTACACAGATACACTGTGGCACAATCAAATGTAGTGTACTTCTCTACTAGCAGCAATGCAATGCTCCAGAACAATTCTGAGGGACTTATGAAAAGAGATGCTATCCACATCCAGAGAAAGAACTGTGGGAGTAGAAACACTTAAGAAAAATATTTGCTTGATCACATGGTTTGATGGAGATATTACTGGGGATGTAGACTCTAAATGATCATTCTATTGCAAATACTAATAATATGGAAATAGGTCTTGATCAATGAAACTTGTAAAACCCAGTTGAATTGCTTATTGGCTATGGGAGGGGGAGGAAGTAAGGTAAGGAAAGAATATGAATCTTGTAACCATGGAAAAATATTCTTAATTAATTAAATAAATATATTTTTAAAAAATTTAAAGAAGAGTTCTGTGATTTCCTCCATCTTCATTCAGTTGCACTTGTATAGAAGTGAAGGCAATGAATGATCCAAAATTGAGGTTTGCTAGAGCATAATCTGTAAGCTCAGGATTTAAGAAAGGAGGACAATGTAGACTTAAATTGGTTCACTAATAGATCAAGATATAAAAAAGGACAGAGTGGCTTGGGCAGGGGAGATGGCCCAAGAGAGAATTGAGAGCATGAAGGATTGTAAATCATAATGTAGATAAACAACAAAGTTTTGTAATGGAAGACAGAGAGATGAAAAGCCAATAGGGGGATAGCTAGACTGCTCAATTGTTAAGAGAGCCAGACCCGGAGATAGAAGGTCCTGGCTTCAAATGTGACCTCAGACACTTCCCAGTTGTGTGACCCTTGGCAGGTCACTTATCCCCAATTGTCTGCCCTTTACTTCTCTTCTGCCTTGGAACTGAGGCACATATAAATTCTTTTTTCTTTAAATTTTCTTTATTAAATTTAGAACATTATTCCTTGGTTACATGGATCATATTTCTTTCTCTCCCTTCCTTCCCCCCATCCCTTCCTGTAGCCAACTCGCAATTACACTGGGTTTTATATGTGTCCTTGATCAGAGCCTATTTCCATGTTCTTGATGTTTGCACTTTGATGTTCACCCAGAGTCTACATCCCCAGTCATATCCCCCTCAACCCATGTAATCAAACAGTTGTTTTCCTTTGGTAATTCTGCTCCTACAGTTTTTTCTCTGAATGTGGATAGTGTTCTTTCTCATAGATCCCCTCTGGATTGTTCAGGATCATTGCATTGACACTAATGGAGAAGTCCATTACATTCAATTATACCAGTGTATTGTTCTCTGTGTATAATGTTCTCCTGGTTCTGCTCCTTTCACTCTGCATCAATTCCTGGAGGTCATTCAGTTCACCTGGAATTCCTCCACTTTATTATTCCTTTGAGCACAATAGTATTCCATCACCAACATATACCACAATTTCTTCAACCATTCCCCAAATGAAGGGCATCCCCTCATTTTCCAAATTTTTGCCACCACAAAGAGCGCAGCTATGAATATTCTTGTACAAGTCTTTTTCCTTATTATCTCTTTGGGGTACAAACCCAGCAATGCTATGGCTGGATCAAAGGGTAGACAGTCTTTTAGCGCCCTTTGGGCATAGTTCCAAATTGCCCTCCAGAATGGTTGGATCAATTCACAACTCCACCAGCAATGAATTAATGTCCCAATTTTGCCACATCCCCTCCATCATTCATTACTTTCCTTTGCTGTAATGTTAGCCAATCTGCTGTGAATTTCAAAACTACTCAACCCTGTTCAAACCATTCTTTAGAGGATGGGATTTGGCTATTTCCTGATCAATAACAATGGAGATACTTGGAATGACAGAATCATGTCTTGGAAACTACAATCTCCACCCTACTCAGGGTAACAGGATTTAGGAAGGGCTGCAGCAGAGCTCAAGATTTAATTATTTGAGAATATGACCTTCAACAGACATGTGCAAAAGGGACAGACCTCTGGGCAGTCCTGGGTTAAGCTAGAGCCACAGGGGAGACACAGGAAGTGATGTAGAGGACAGCAGAGGAGGCTGGGACTTCCTGTGTGGAGGGAGAGTGTGGTTGTTGGAGCCTGGGTGCTTGGAGTGGAGGCCCTGAGACTGTTTCTCCATTTTGGTCACGTGAGTGATAGGGACTGATCTCTTTTCTTTGCCTCAGCTATCCAAGGCCTTGGCCCTTTGGCCCAGCCTAAGCAGAGAGGGTATTTAAGCCCTATTCCCTTCTCTCCCCTCTCTCTCTCTCTCTTTCTCTCTCTCTCTCTCTAATATCTTTCTTCCTCCAGTTAGTAGTTAAAAACTCCATAAAAGGTTGACTGCTGACTTGAGTTTTCATTTAGAAATTACATAGCTGAATTCCTTGGCAACCTTAAATTAATATATATCAGTCTTTTAAAATGATTTCCATATCACACTGCTAGGTGTGATATGATACCTCAGAGTTTTTTGGATTTGCTTCTCTCTGATTATAAGAGATTTAGAACACTTTTTCATGTGCTTATTAATAGTTTTTTATCTAAAAATTGCCTATTCATGTCCCTTGCCCATTGATCAATTGGAGAATGGCTTTACATGTATAAATTCTAAGACAGAAGTTAAGGATTTTTTTAAGCAAATAGATAATGTCTAGCTAAGAATATATAAGAACTATTCAACTTGGAGATGGTACATTTATGGGTGATAGTAAGATCAAGAGTATGATCATCTTCATGTATCGCTGAGATGAGGTAGAAAATATTCATGGAAATTGAGCAGCTTGAAAAACTGAGTGGTCAAGGAGTTTGAAAAAGAGTCACTATGTATGGAAAAATCTACTAGTATGAGGGTAGGAGTAGAGGAGGAGAGAATTATTGTAAGCAATATACTGAACACATTGAGTAAAGAAGGGAAATGACCTGAAAGTCTATAGGCAATAGCTACCAGGATTTCAAGTGGGCAGAAGATATAAATAGCATGAACTTCAAAGGAAGAGATGATACTGAGTGATGGAGGTTGGAGTTAGGAAGAGGACCTGGAAGTGACAATAGGAAGCAAGGAGAATTCTAATTCCTTAACCTTGACCAGTGAGCTGAGAATGAGTGAAAGTGTACCAAGTACTGGAAATGGTGGCCAGAGAGGCAAAAACCAGCTGAAGGGAGATAGATTTCAGTAATAGCTAGTAGATGGAAACACAGAGAGGAAAAGATTTATGATAAAGGGAAATTTTATTACTTATGGAATTGGCACTCCACTGGGCACAGTGAAAAGGCTACAGGATGTTTGGTCAAAACTTTGGGATGGGAGGGTTGAGTGGCATGAGAATAAAAAACTGAATGATGGGGAACGTGATTTGGAAGATAATCTCTGAGGTTTTAGAATCATTGGGATAGGAAAGGTATTTCCAAGTATGAGAATGTTTGCTATTGAGTAGAGGGCACTTCTCTTTCCAGAAGTCTGGAGATTGGAACAAAGACAAAATCAATATGAGATATGGAAGACATGGTCAGATGGTCAGATAGGAGACAGAGCTTCCTTCTCCTTTTCCCTCCAAAGGTTCAAGATTAGGCAGAAAAAGGCTAGTTAGAGATGGAAGTCAAATTTGTAAAGCAGGATGTGAAGACTGGAATTAGCTTTCCCCTGATTATAACAATGAAGATACTTAGCTCTTTCTTTATAGTGAAGCTAGAATTGTAAGCTACAATTTATTTTTAGATTTAACTACAAAAAGGTGTTAAATAACTACAAAAGGTGAATTAACCACAAAAAGGTGTTAAGTAACTACAAAAGGAGAACATACCAAAAGCGGTGTTAAGTAACCCAAAAAGATATAATCTAATCAGATAAGGTGAGAACTAAAGAGTGAGCAGTCCTGTAGAAAATCTAACCAAAGATGGTGAGAACTAAAGGATGGGCAGTCCTGGAGAAAATTGTTTGCTGTGATTGGTAGATGTGAAAATTAGGGGAGGTGACACAAGAGATAAAAGATCTTTAAAAAGAGAACCAAAAAGCAGAAGGATAAATTCATTCAGGCACTGACTCAGAGGAGTAACTGGAAGAGAGACCCTTGAGGAGTGACTGGAAGGCAGACACCCAGACTTCTTTTAGGCTGTCACAGTTGGTGAGTGAAAAGCTGACTTAGTGAACCCACCTTTCTAGAGGTGTGAAGCCTCCAGGAAAGGGCCATCATCTTGAGACTCTCTTCCTCTGCTTGGGGCTTAGAAATTCTAACTGATATCAGAAGCCAGAGTTTCTCTCTCTCTCTCTCTCTCTCTCTCTCTCTCTCTCTCTCTCTCTCTCTCTCTCTCTCTCTGTCTCTCTCCTTAATATCTTCCTTCTATTGTAAATGTTGTAAATAAACTACCATAAATTCCATTTACTTTAGTAATTCATTTTGGGATTTAGAGATTAAATCCCTGGTGACCACCTAATTAATAATATATTGAAAGTCCAACCACAATTAATTTTAACAAGGAGAATGAAGTCCCATTCCCACCAACTTTTCTCTTCCTCAAAAGACAGGTACAGAAAGAGAGGGATGACTTGAAAGTAAAGGTAAGTTGTTTCTCTTTCCACTAGAGACCCTCCACATCCCAGCTAGGAGACTGGATTGGCAGCAGGAAAACAGAATTCACCTTGTGTTGGCACAGATGGAAGATGTTCCTTTGGAACAATGGGAAATCTTTTATGACAGATGGAGGATTCCATGCTCAGTTCCTTGACAGCTTTCCTCAGGGGACATACTGTAGCCAGCAGGAAATGGAAAGCACAAAGAATGCAGTCAGAAGGACTCTTGGCTCCTTTTCTTAGATTCTTTAGATTTGTATTTTCATCATCTAGGGCACTGCCTACTATATGGTAGGTACATAATAAATGTTTGTTGATTAATTAATCTCAAACTGACTCCTGAAACTATTTTGTTCATAGATGTAAGATTATTTTCTCAAATGTGGTCAGTTGCCTTACTACTTTCTACCTGAATTCCCAGCTCTATCTCAGCAATCTCAGTTCCTCACCTCTCTGGATAACCTACTTTTGCCCATGGTCCCAATATTAAGGAAAAATCCAGGAATTCTGGGCAAGAAAGAACAATAGCCAACAAGGATTCATTAAGCGTTTACTCTGTGCCAGAAAGTTTGCTAAGCCCTAGATATACAAGCAAAATACAAGCAAAAAGATAGTCTTTGTTCTCAAACAGCTTACATTCCAACTGTTGAAGATGACACATAAAAAGAAGCAAAGTTCAAGAACCAGGGGGATGAAGATAAGTGAAGGGCGTTGAGGGGGGGGGGTCAAGAAGGGGAATGGAAAATGGGAGGAGAATGAGAGAGGGGCTTGGTAGGAAAAGAAATGCAGAGGATCTCTGTGGATCCTGAAGAAGAATGAAGGAGTGAAGAGAAGAGTTTTGGGGAGGAACTGAGCAGTCAAAGGAGGGGGCTACAGAAGGAGATTTTCCAGGATAAGAAAGCTTCTCTGGGAATGATGGAGAAAAAAAATTCCAGAAAATCGAGCCTGGAGAGGAATGAAAGAAAATAGTCACTTTTTAAAAAACTCATGTCCTACTCTTCATGACCCCATGGACTATAAAACACCAGGCCTTCCTATCCTCTAATATCTGTCCAAGCTCATGTTTGTTTCTTCCATGATACTATATATCCAACTCATCCTCTACAGCCTCCTTCTCCTTTTGCCTTCAATCTTTCCTAACCACTGACATAACTAAATAATCAAAAGTATTAAGGTTTTGAGCTCACTCCTATTACTCAAAAAAGTGATTAAAGGAATGTCTGTCTACTTAAAGCATCTTAGAAATCATAATCAATAGCATGTGTATAAAGGAGAAAAGGACCTGACATATTACTCAAGACATTTGCTTCAGCTTGTTCACATGTCAAATATAACTTTACAAATGAAGCAAGAAAAGCATGTGATATGATACTCATCTCTCATCTAACAGATGAAAGTCTGTAACTATATTATTATTTCATCAAATTTATATATAAGATATATGAGACAATTAGCAAAGGTGCATGTGTTCTATATAAAGTTAAACTTCCAAAAAGCTACTGACCTTTTCTTCAGCAATGCAGAAAGGTGAGCCAGTCAGTGTGGTTCCAGGGGAACCCAGCACTGAATCACTACTTAATTTAAATGTTTTGAAACCCATTTTTCACACTGCCAAAATGAAGACAGGTAATAATGGAACACAGTAAGACATTGAAGTCTAGATTTACCTTCTGGTTTAGACTGGATATTTGGGACTACTTCATTCAATTTTGACGACACTAGCCACATATTTTCTTGCCTGGCTGAGGTTATTTTTCCCCCATAAGTCAGACTTGATGGAACATTATCAAAAATTCTCTGGTACATATCCAAAATGACTCTGAAAGGCTAGTGATCAATATTTAGAGCTGGTAAAAACCTTAGAAATCATCTAAACATCACTCAATGGTAAATCTCTCCTACAACTCCAAAGAATCTTTGCTTGAATGTCTACCCTCATCCCTACCCCTCCACTCCTAAGGATGGACTCCCAACCCTGGATGTAGCTCAGGTATGACTGGTATGATCCCAGCCTCCTCTCTTCCCCATCAGATGAGCCTTACTTTACCCAGGCTTTTACTATATAGGTCTAGTTAGAGTTAAATGCTCTACATCCTGCCCCTTCATTCCTCACTCCTTATTAGTCAATTAGAAAATATCCTCTTTTCACTGGTCCTGACTATACTACTTTCTTCCTCTGAGAATGATAAGGTAGTATTCTATTGATGCCAACTGGTTCTTTGTCTAAAATTCTATATGAGTTGGATCCCTGAGGAGCATTAGGCCTTTGATCATAATATAAATGCTATTGAACGGTTCCATATCCTGAAGCCACACCACTGTGGGCTGCCTTAAACCATGGACAATGAGGGACATACAATCCACACTGTTCTCTGTAGTCATCTGTTCATTTGTTCTCCTAGTCCCCTTGTGAGTTAGGGTATTGTTTTGTTAACTACTATCCCTGCATGGTTCTGCCAAATCAAATTTTCTTTCACTACCCAAGCAAAACCCCCAAACCTTTTTCTTGTAAAGCTAAAGACAAATGAATCTCTACCCTTTTCATTTTTAACAATTTGTCAGATAAATCACGAACGAGATAGAGCCTCTAGAGATGGGGATCTCATTCTACTTTTACATATCTTTAATTAATAGGAGGGGAAATGGTGAAGTAGAAGCCAGAAAAGTTCAACCAGTATGAGAATCCTTTCAAATCAACGTTAAAATAACGCCTCAAAATGAATTCTCAAGTGAAAGAACCAACAAGGAGAGATAGAGTGAAGCAACTTTCCTGCAGAGAACTGGAAAAGTGGGCAGAGATGGTTTGGTTCACTGGGGTGAGAGGGGAGCACTGCCTTTAAGAAGCCACACCAAGGAGTACCAGCACAAGCCAACAGCAAGTCTCCCTACCCCTTACATCCACTGTTCCAGGTTCTAAATCTAGGCTCAAGTCAACATCCAGACCCTGAGACCCTTAATGCAACAGCACTGCAAACCCATGCCACCTCTTAAAGTTACAAACCGTAGGCCAAGCCTGCAGTAAGGTCCCCAAGCCCTAGAGGAGGGCAGTCTTCAGTGTGTCTGCCTGGTATAGACCTCGAAGGAGGCTCTGAGCCTCTGTCTGAGCCCAAATCAAGATCCCAAATCCCAGAGAAAGGCAGCAAAAAAGAGGCCTATCTAGTGCAAACCCAAGGGGAGGCCCAGAGCCTACAGTGAGGTCCTTAATCCCAGAGCAAGGTAGTCTGTGGTATGAATGTGCTGTGTAAACTCAGGGAGAGGCCTCAAGCCTCCACCCAAGCCTGCAGTGAGGAATTCAACACAAGCACCAGGCAGTCTGCAACCTGCCTGGCCTGTGTAAGCCCATAGTGAGACCCAGAGCCCCTACCCAACATAGAGGTAAAATTACAAGCCCCAGGACAAGACAGCCTACAGTGTGCCTGACCTGATTAAGGCCAGACCCAAAACCAATGCCCAAGCCTGAGACTAGTCCTTGAGATTCAATACAGGGTAGCTCAGAGTAGCTCACAGTGCTCTGAGATCTGCAGAGATCTGCAAGTCATCAGCAATACCAGAGGGTAATTGAAACAGCAATGGGAGGTGATTAATAGAGATCCCAGCCCACAGGCCATCCTACCACCTTGGAAGAATTGAAATTTGAAGAAACCCAGAAACAGAGCTAAGGGTAGAACTGAAGTTTAAGAGTGCCTCTTCTACCCTGAGAACAGACCTCACCTTTAAGATAAAAATGAAAGTTAAGAAAAAGGCTGGGAAAATGAGCAAACATGAAAAAACCCCACACCTAATGATAGAATATTTTTATGGAAACAAAAGAGCAAGGCACAGAAACAGAAAGGGATAGTGAAAGCAAAACAAGCACGTGCAAAACTTCAAAGAAAAATAAGAAATTATCACAGAAAACTAACTGCCTTGATGTTCTTGAACAAGAGGGTGAAATAGAAATTGAAGGAATCCACAGATCACTTCAAGAAATAAATCCCCAAATGACAACTCCCAGAAATATTACAGCTAAATTCAAGTTCCCAAGCCAAGGGAAAAAAAAAGATTTCAAGCAGCCAGAAAGAAACAATTCAAATACCAGGGAGCTACAGTCAGGATTATACAGAGCTTAGCTGCCTCCAAATTAAAAATTCAGAAGGCTTGGAATATGATATTCCAGAAGTAAAGATCTAGGTTTACAAACCAGAATCAACTACCCAAGAAACCTAAATATATTCTTTTGGGAGGGGAAATGGTCATTAAAAAAATAGATTTCCAAGAATTTCTGATGAAAAGATCAGCCCTAAACAGAAAATTCAATGTCCTAACACAAGATTCAAAAGATTCAATAAGGTCAAACTGTATATAGTAAAGATATTAGTAATTTTTAATTTTTTAATCAATATTAGAGCACCTAGAAGCTGTATACAGAGACTGAGGGTATAGGAATAAGCTGATTAAGATGATATGGTAAGCAAAAAAAAAAAGATCAAGGGGTGAAAAAGAGGATTATACTGAGAGAAAATGGAAGGGAGAGGTGGAATGGGGTAAATTATCTCACTTAAAGAGGTGTATAAAAATATTAAAGTACAAGAGAGGATAAGAGTAGTGACAGGCAATACTTAAATCTTACTCTCATTGAAATTGGCTCAGAGAGAGAATGACAACTATATGCATCTGGGCATAACATCCCACCTTACTCTACTATAGAGAGTAGAAGGGGAATAAAACAAGGGGTGGGGGAGGGGGGGTAAGAGATGGGAGCAGGAAGTAGGAGGTGGTGATTAAAATGAAGTAAAATTTCTGTAGTATGCCTGTTCTGTTTAAGCCCAGGAAAAGACCTAGAGCCCCAGAATTTTATTAAATATGTATTTTAATGGTTAACAGTAAACAATGTTCTTATATATTAGTGATCAGAAATTAACCTGTCTTGAGAATGTTTACCTAGAGAAATGATTATTGAAAAAATATATGGAATTTATGCAATCTACCTTTCAGAATTAGCAGTATATCATTTTAGGTTGAAAAAACATTCAAGATACTAATAGCAAATATATGCCTATATAAGTATTCAGGAAAAAAATGCATATTGCAAAAGTCATTTGTATTAAAAATTATACAAATCCAATTACAATATAAATATAAAAAGTGATGTGGCGAGATTTTTTGCATTAAAGAGTTTTACATTTTTAAGTCCATAGTTCAGTAAGTTTAGCAAGTTTAGTAAGTCCAGAGTGAAAGAAGAAAGAGCAGGATCAAAAGGGAACAATAAAATGTAGGAGAATATGCAGCTGGTAATCATAGCTGTGAATATGAATGGGATGAATACCCATAAAACAGAAGTGGATGGCAGAGTGGATTAAAAACTAGAATCCTATGATATATTATTTACAAGAAACACATTTGAGGCAGGGAGACACACAAAGTAAAGGTATGGGGCTAAAATAGTTTATTGTGCATCATCTAAAGCAAAAAAAAAAGTAGAAGTAGCAATTATGATCTTAGACAAAGTTAAAACAAAAGTATATTTAATTAAAAGAGTTAAAGAAGGAAATTACATCTTGCTAAAAGGTACTAGAGAAGTAATATCAAAACTAAAAATATTTGTAACAAATGGTATAGTCTCCATATTTTTAAAGGAGAAATTAAATGACCTTCAGGAAGGAACATACAGTAAAACTATACTGTTGGGGGATCCCAACTTCCCCCTTTCAGATCTAGCTAAATCAAACAAACAAAAAAATAAATAAATAAGGAGTTAAAGGAAATGAATAAAATTTTAGAAAAGTTACAACTAATAGATCTCTGGGGAAAAAATGTGAATGGGAATAGGAAGGAATATGCCTTCTTTTCAGCATTACATAGCACTTACACAAAAATTAAACATGTAGTAAGGCATAAAAACTTCATAACCAAATGTAGAAAAGCAAAAATAATAAATGAATCCTTTTTAGATCATAAGACAATAAAATTATAATAAATAAGGGTCCATAGAAAAACAAATTTTAAAATTATTGGAAACTAAATAATCTAATGCTAAAAAGGGGGTGGGTCAAAAAACAAATTATAGAAACAATCAATGATTTCATTAAGGAGAATGACAATGAGAGACAACATACCAAAATTTATGGGTTACAGCCAAAGCAGGATTTAGGGGGAATATATATCTCTAAAAGATTGTATCAATAAAATAGAGACAAGACAACTAATTAGACATTAATCTAGAAAAACTAGGAAAAAAACAATTAAAAATATCTAGTTAAAAACTAAATTGGAAATCCTAAAAATTAAAGGAGAAATTAATAAAATTGAAAGTAAAAGAAACATTGAACTAATAAATAATACTAGAAATTGGTTTTATGAAAAAGCACATAAAATAGAGCATTGGTTAATTTGATTTTTAAAAGGAAAGAAAAAATCAAATAATCAGTATCAAAAATTGAAAAGGTCAAGTCAACCAGTTAAGAGGAAATTCAAGCAAACATGAGGCTCTATTTTGCCTAATTAAATGCCAAAAATATGACAATCTAAGCAAATTGGATATTTACAAAAATATGAATGCTCAGATTAACAAAAAAGAGATTGAATACTTAAATAATCCCATCTCAGAAAAAGAAATTAACAAACCATCAATGAACTCCCTAAGAAAAAAATTCTCAGGGCCAGTTCACAAGTGAATTCCATCAAACCTTAAAAGAATAATTCATCCCAATTTTATGTAAACTATTTGGGAAAATATGCAGATAAAGGAATCCTACTAAATTCTTTTTATGACAAATATGGTACTGTTACCTAAACTAGGAAGAACAAAACAAAGAAAGAAAATTATAGGCCAATTTCAGTGATGAATATAAATGCAAAAATTTTAAATAAAATATTATCAAGGAGACTATAGTGATATATCACAAGGATCATTCACTATGACCAGGTGGGATTTATACCTGATGTAAGGACCCAAATGTAAGGGATTAAATTTAAGGGTTGGACTAAATTATTTAAGAATATGGTCACCAGGAATTATTATGCAATTCCAAATGATTTTTATGGTAATTTATTTACAAAAGGAGAAAGAGTGAAAGTAAGAAAATCTGAGCAAGTAGATATTGACTCTGGTCTAGTCAGAACCAGAAAGGGCTCAAGAGGCAACAGTAAAGGGAGCCCAGAGGTAAATTAAACAATGGTTCTAGCCACAAGGTCTGCTCCAAGATGAGGGGCCTCTCCTGAGGTTAGTACCTCCAGGAAAGCCAAGGAAAGGAGTCAGCCTTTTTTACTCACCCACATGATAGTTCTAAGGGAAAATAGAAGCAGACCAAGATCCTCAACCATAATTCCTCCATGGCCAAGTTGAAGGTGCAAGACCTCTCATAGAAAGTTCTTGGCACTTTTAAAAACCATTCCTCCCATCACTTCCTTTGCCTTCCTTCCATTTTATGTGAAACAATTATAGCTAAAGCTTTGCTTAGAACTGCCCAGGAGGCAGTCAGTTGGTTCTGATTTGTCACCCACGTTCACACACGTGGGTCACAGACCTCCCCCACTTAAGGATAAATGGGGTGTATATGCTTCTGGTGATTAAATCTAATAATGGACAGGGGAGAGTTAATCCCATCTTCACACTGGAATGAAGGACTGTTTTAATATTAGGAAAACTATTAGCATAATTGACCTTATCAATAACAAAACTAACAGAATTCACATGATTATCTTGACTTATGCAGAAAAAGCCTTCAAAAAATATAGCATCTATTCCTATTAAAAAACACTAGAAAGCATAGAAGTAAAAGGCCCATTCCTTCAAATGATAAGTAGTATCTAGCCAAAACCAGTAGTAAGTACCATCTCTAATGGGGATAAGTTAGAAGTCTTCCCAATAATATCAAGAGTTAAGCAAGGATGCCAATTATCACTACTATTATTTAATATTATACTCAAAATGCTAGCTTTAGGAATAACCAAAAAAAAAAGAAAAAGAAAAAGAAATGGAAGGAACTAAAGTAGGCAATGAGGAAACAAAACTATGACTCTTAGCACATAATATAATGGCATACTTAGAGAATCCTAGAGAACCAATTAAAAAACTAGTTGAAATAATTTTAGAAAAGTTGAACAATTCAAAATAAATCCATTTAAATCACCAGCATTTCTACATATTACCAACAAAGTTTAGCAGCAAGAGACAGAAACGACTCTAGACAATATAAAATACCTGGGATTCTGTTGTCAAGACAAAGACAGGAATTATATGAACACAATTGCAAAAAAACTTTTCATACAAATAAAATCAGATCTAAATAATTGGAAAAATATCAATTGCTCAAGGGTAGATTATGTTAATATAATAAAAATGAAAATTCTACCTAAATTAATTTGCTTATTCAGTGCCAAACCCAATAAACTACCAAATAATTATTTTATAGACCTGGAAAAATGGCATAATTCATCTGGAAGAACAAAAAGCCAAAAATATCAAGGGAGTTAATTAAAAAAATTGAAAGATAGTGGCATAGTAGTACCAGATCTCAAACTGTACCATAAAGTGGTAGATATACTTACTGTAAGTAAATTATGGGAACATAGAAGTGTTTACCTGGCAGATTTATGGAGAAGGGAAGAATTTATGACCAAATAAAAGATAGAAAACATTGTAAGATGTAAACTGAATAATTTTAATTACATTAAATTTTAAAACTTTTGAACAAACAAAACCAATGTTACCAATATTAGAAGAGAAACAACAAATTGAGAAAAAAAAACTTATAACAAAGTTTTCTGATAAAGGTCTAATTTTTCAAATCTATAGAGAACTACCATTCCCCAATTAACAAATAGTCAAAGGATATGAACAAGCAACTTTCAGATGAAGAAATAAAAGCTAATAATCATATGAAAAACTTTTAAATTGCTTTTGATTAGAGAAATGCCCATTAAAACAACACTGAGGTACCATCTTACACCTATCTGGTCAATATGACACTAAAGAAAGTGACAAAGATTGGTCGGGATGTGTCAAAATTGGGACTGTTAAAGCTAAATTAAACTCAGGTCCTTAATTTCCATAGAGTTTACTAATACTTACTTGAGTAAAAGAAGGCAGACAGAGAGAAAAAGCCCATTTATAAGTAGCCACATGGGTGCTTCTCCACATGACTCTTTCCCCAACCTTCCTTTCACTTCTGAGTCCAAGGGAATAGAGACAGCATACTTCCTTGTCTGGAACCTTTTAACCTCCCACTCCCTTCTTGGTCAAACTCAATCATCTCTGGATCAAGTATATATGCTACAGTCCTGTGACCTACACTGAAGTGCACTGACATGATATAGTTCTGGTAGGACCCAGTACATGATCCTGGGAGGGAGGTTCTCTTCACATAGGACACTAAGGCATTGTTGGTGGAGTTGTGAATTGATCCAACTATTCTGGAGGGCAATTTGGAATTATGCCCAAAGGGCCATAAAATTGAGCATATCTTTTAATTGTATAATACCATTCCTGGATCTGTATCCCAAAGAGATAATTTTAAAAGGGGATAGGGCCTACTTGTACAAAAATATTTATAGTGACTCTTTTTGTGATGGCAAAAATTAGAAATGGATGGGATGTCCATCAATTGGGGAATGGCTGAACAAATTGTGTTATTTGTTGGTGATGGAATACTATTGTGCTATAAGAAATGATGAACAAGATAATTTTGGAAAAACCTGGAAAGATCTACATGAACTGATGCAGAGTGAAATAAGCAAAACCAAGGGAACATTGTACAAAGTAACAACAATATTGAACAATGACCAATTGTGAAAACTTGGCTATTTTGAGCAATGCAATGATCTGGACAATTCTGAAGGTCTTATGACAGCAAATGTTATCTGTCTCCAGAAAAAGAATTGTTAGAGTCAGATGACTGTAGATCAAAGAATATTTATGATTTTATTTTGTGGTTTTGGTTTTGTATGAGTGTACCTTTACAATAATGACCAATATGTAAGTATGCTTTGCATGATAATACATGTATGGCCCAGATTAAATTGCTTACCATCTCTGAGCAGGAAGAGGGAAGGAATACAGTTTAGATCTTATGATTTGGGGGAAAGTATGTTAAAAATTTATTATTACATGTAATTGGGAAAATAAAATATCTTTAAAAAATTAATAGAAGGGCAGCTAGGTAGGGCAGTAAATGGACCACCAGGTCTAGAGTCAACAAGACTCATCTTCCTGAGTTCAACTCTGGCCTCAGACCCTTCCTAGGTATGTGACTGGGCAAGTCACTCAGCCCTATTTACTTCAGTTTCCTGGAGAAGGAAAAAGCAAACCATTCCAGCATCTTTGCCAAGAAAAACCCAAATGGAGTCATGAAGAACTGGACATGACTCAAAACAACTGAACAACAAAAATTAACAGGAATTTTTCCTTTCATTTCCTTAACTAAAATCTGACTTTGTGACTTCTACCCATTGTTCTAAGATCTGTTTTCTGGAGCCAACCAGGTATCTGAACTTTCTTCGATATGATAGCTCTTCAAACACTTGTGTAGGAACAGAGAAATAAGGGATAAGGGAAAATGCAAAATTGTCTCTAAATGGGAGCGAGGAAAATTTAGCCTAAAAATTCAATGGATACCATTTTGCACTTAACGATATGTTCATGTCTCCCCCACCAAAAATCAATTAACCCAGAATTTGTTAAATTTCCATCATGTGTCTGATACTGCCCCAGGTGATAAAGATATAACTATAAAGAATGAAATAATCCCGATTCACAAGGAGTTTCTATATTCTTCTAGCATAACATAGAGGAAAAGAAGGAAATATATAAGTATATACACCATATATTATTCCTTTTTCAGGTTAAACATCTCCGCTTCCTTTGACTGATCCTCATATGACATATTTCCTGCCCTTAAACCACTATGGTTACCCCACTACCAGATACATTCCAGTTCATCACTGTCCTTTATAAAATAAGGCACACAGAACTCAGAATACTCCAGGTGTGGTCTGACCAGGACAGAATACTGTGGGATTATGCCTCCCTTGTTCTGGGCAAGGTATGGTATGCTTCTATTAATGCCTAAGATTGCATTCATGTTTTGACTGCCAAAACACTTGATTTATATTAACTTGTAATCTCCTAAAAACCTCAAATCTTTTTCACAATAACTAATAAAAAATAACTCTACAATGCCATTCTTCTGTAGTAGAATTTTTATATTTATAAATAGTTTAAATTTATTATTTTAAATATTTTTAGGCTTATCTCATCATTTTATCATGTTGAAATCTTTTTATAATCTTGATGCTGTGATTTTAACATGCTAGCTTTGCATTATCTGAAAATTCTATATTTACACCATGAATTTGTCTCTAACATGAACAATATTTCTTTTTTTTTATAATGGGATGAGCATTAAAACATATATTATATGATAATATGTGTATAACCTATAATACCTGCCTTCTTCGGGAATCAGATGGGAGGGAGACAGAGAACATGAATTGCAAAATATCAGAAAATGAATACCAAACATTGTATTATATGTAATCTGAAAAAAATAAAAATTTATTATAAAAAAAGAAAATTCAATGAGTCTAATTACTCCTATATTATATCCTCTCACTGTCATCTCCTCCCCCACAAGTAACCTATACTGGGTCTTTCAGTCCTAATTCATAAAGTGTTGCCTTATCTTTCAGAAACTTCAGTATTCCCATGACTTCAGCTAATCCTAGCTGAATGCCAGCACTTTCTCCCTCCCTTTTATAGTTTGCCTTCTTCTATTAGAATGTTGCATGAAAGCAAGAAACATCTTGTTTGCATATATTTGCATTCCTGATGATTAGCACAGTGCCTGGCACATACTAAGTTTTCAATAAATTCTCTAGCTACCTATTATCCATCTTTCTATCTCTATGTCTCACTATACCTTCATATGTCACTGATCAAATGTTAACAATCACAGATCCAGGGGAAGATTCCCTAGGGTACTTCTTTAAAGACTTTTCTCCAAATAGACCTTGGCCCATTAATGACTACTTTCTGAGTCTGTTCACTTAGCCAGTTCTAAATTTCCCTAACAAACTATAATCTGGCACCCAATTCTGTGTTTTTAGGAAACATATATTGAAAAAATTGTACCAAATGCCCTGCTAAAATTATAGTATTATATGTCCATGGCATTCCTCCGATCTAACAGTCTATTAACTCTGTCAGAAAAGGAAATGAGGTTGGCCTGGTATTACCAGTTCTTGAAGAACTTATATTGTCTCATAAAAATAATTACTTCCCTTTCTAAAAGTTTATTAACTATCCCCTTAATAATACATTATAAAACTTTGCCAGGAAAGCTCACTGTCTTATAGTCTAATAAATTTTCCTCTCTTCCCTGAAAATCTTGATTGTCTCCTGGATAATGATATATTTGTTCTTTGTAACTTTCCAAAGATCACTCAATGGCCACATTCACTAATCAGTCCTACTAGTACCTTGAAATGTCATTCATCCTGGCCTGGTGACTTAAGAAGTCAGTAAAGTGTTTCCCTTTTTCATCCTTCCTGGGACTATTAGTGTTAGTGCTGTCAGAATTTGGTTCTTAAAACTAGTTCCTTTGAGTCGATTTATCCTCTAGATTTTCAAGCCATGAGATCCTACCTATCTGTTTTCTGAATGCTTCTAAATCCTCTCTACCAAAATCTAAGATATATGCAAAACTGTGCCTGACTTTTTCCCTCTTTGTAGATCATGATCCTCTATGTGCCCAAGGAAGAAGCTCATTTGAAAGTCCTTCCTGACTGGAACACTGGCCCAAGGTTATTCAGATGTAAGTATGTCTTTGATATTTCAAAGAATCTTTAAAAATTGTCTGCCAGCTTCCAGACTGCAAATAATAGAGAATTAACTTTTAAGATCAACAAAATTTTAAGTTCCCTCCAATTTAAGGATTCAGAAATCAATTATGTGAAATATTAGAAATATATCCATAAGTCTGGTCCATGAACACTTTGCTCATTACAGTCAGCTTTTGAAAGGAAGCCTTCTTGAAATTGAATGATCTGAGAAATAAAACCAAAAGCTGCTGGATGAAATCACAGCTCTATATCTGATTTTTCACATGAGTTCTTTCAGTGTATCCCACCACTGTCCTATTCATCCAGGTTCACAACTTCAGTGTCATCTGTGATTCTGCATTCTCACTCCACATATCCCATCAATTGCCAATTCTTGATAATTATACCTCTATATCTTTTGGATCTGTCCCCTTCTCTCCACTCAGCCACCACTTATTTGAGACCCATGTCATCGTTCACCTGACCTACCACAATAGCTCTCCTAATTTGTTTTCTTGATTTCCCTGACTCAAATCTCTGCCCTCATCAATCCATCCTCCATTATGCTACAAAGCTGGTTCTTCTGAAGAATGTCTAACCATGCCACTTTTCTACTCAATAAATAATAAGCTTCAGGATCACCCTATAACCTCTAGAATCAAATATAAACTCCTCTCTTTAGTATTTAAAGTCCTTTATGACCTGGTCCTTATCTGCCTTTCCAATCTCATTATGCATTACTCTCCTTTACACATCTAATGGTCAACCCAAAAAGGTCTTTTTATGTTTCCTGATACATGACCCTCCATTCCAAACTGAGATCATCCTCATGCTAAAAATGTTCTCCCTCCTCCTCTCTACTTCCCTGTCTTTCTTCAAGTTGCAGTCAAAGTTCTTATTCTTACAAAAAAAAATCTTTATTCATTTCTCTTTACTAATACTAATAAAATATAGCAGCAAGAGATAGGAAGAAAAATGCAGTTAAGATAGCAATAGATGCATAAAATACCTTGGAATCTACCTTTCAAGACAAACCCAGGAACTATATGACATGTTAACAGTTGTGGCACTCCTGTCATAATCCAGTAGGGATTAGGGATCTGAGAACTTGATGGCAGGAGTCTTTTCATCTGGAGTGTCTCTTAGTTCTCAGTGATTTTAGAGGCGTAAGGAATTAATTAAGAGTTTGACTAAAATATATGAAAATTATAAGATAATATTGTGATCACCAGTTTAAAAATTAATACAGCTAAAGTCAAAATGACTTTTTAGCAGCTTTATTTACAAGAGGGAAAGAGTGACAGTAGAGAAATGTAAAAGGCAGGTAGAGAAGATATCTAACCTACCACACTAAATATTTGCTCAGGCACCTGCCTCCACTCCAGCAGGGCTCATTAACCCCAACCAGAGGGCCCGGGGATTAATTGAGCAAGGGCTTCATCCACTCAGCCTCCTTCAAGAGGGAGGCCTCTCTGGTGCTAATCTCTCCAGAAACCAGGAAAGGAGGGTCAGCTTTTTTTTTCACTCACCCAATTTGAAATCCAAAGGTAGAAGATACAGGAGCAGTCTTGACAGAAGCAGTTAAAGTCACCAGCCCCAGGTCCTTCATGCTGAAGATTCAGGCAGAAGACATCTTGAACAAGAAGTTCATCATCTTTTATAGTCCTTTTTTTGTCACTTCCTGTCCCTTCCTTCACTTTACAGGGGTCATTTGCTGTCTTTAAATTTGCTTAGCACTGCCCAAGGGGCAGTCAGTTGCTTCTGGAGGTGTCACTCACTTTAGTAAGTGGTTTGTGAACCTCCCCTACTTAATGTTAAGTAAGAATATCTTTGCTTTTAGTTTATTAAATTTATAAGTAGGCAAGGGAAGAGTCAATTTCATCTTCACAGAGGTGAGGGAACAGTTCCCTCCAGATGAGATAAAGAAGAGATATGGAACTTCAGGACCCTATCTAGGGCTCGGTCCTGATCTCCAGCTGGTTGCCAGGCATCTTCATCGCCCTCTCCAAAACCAGTGAGAACTGCAAGATACTCTAGACAAACACCCATTTCATGTCTGACTGCCAGAGCTCCCTCTGGGCTCTAAGAAGAATAGTAACAGCCTGAAGCCTCCAGTAACAGGGGGACACAATTTTCAAACCTTGCCTAAAATGGACAGATGTCTTGCCCAACCTGATTCAGCTTAATTAGTGTAAGGCTTCAACCACATAAATTATTTACCAAACTACTTTGCTATAGATAGTTTCTACAATGGGGGCAGTAACTAGAGTCAGAGATAATGCACATGACCTGAAAAGGTAGCCCAGTGGATTAAAGCACCAGACATTGTGTCAGGAAGATGTCTCTTCTTGAATTCAAATCTGGTCTCAGACACTTAACGAGCTGGATTACTAGATAAATTTCTTCCCCCTGTTTGCCTCAGCTTCCTCATCTGTCAAATGAGCTGTAGAAGGATATGGCAAACCATTCCTTTGCTAAGAAACCCTAAAAGGGGTCATAAAGAGTCAGAGACAATTGAATGATGACTCAACAACAACGGCATGAGCCCATGAAACTAGTAAGTCATTATTCATATCTAAAAGTTTTTATCAAATGGTACATTATGGGATACAAGTGTAGAAGAAGGACAAAAATAATGATAAAACTTTGGCACACTTTCCTGAGAAATCAAGAATGCAAAATCCCTCCCCACTGAGAGTTTTGCCCAACAATGTGAGCTGTTAGGATTATAAACTCCAGATCAGGTGAGTGGTTGGGGGAAGGGAGTATCCAGAGCACTGAAGCTTGGCTAGGTCACAGGGAACTGAATTTTCTCTGAGGTTTCTGGGAACAGTCAGGGTAGTCTGGCCAATAGCTAGAGCATTTGTTTGCTCTGGGTGACTGCATTTGTATCACTGGCTTGAGGCCAAGCAGCCAAGACAAGCTACTTTACTGAAAACTAGAGACACTTCTCTAGTACACATGACTCACAAGGAAATAGACTAATAGTCTTTTCCCAAAAGTAGGTCAATCTCAGACACATTAATGAGAGTATGCCCATATTTTCCCATGGAACCAAAAGCAACCATGGCTGAGGACTTAATGCAAATCAGAGTCATAACAAGGAATTGTGTTCCTATGGGTAAATTTAGTGGAGATGATGAACATAAGGTGATGTCTAAGTTATGACCACTACTGGGTGCAGTTATTGTCAGCCAAAAACCAAGGTCATGAAAGTTGAGGAAGTTAAGAAAACAGAAATTCAGGTTAGTCTAAGGAAGCAAGAATTAGGATAGAGAAGACAGATACTGTCTGTGAGCCAAGTGTGAACTTAGTTGAAAGAAGAAAAGAAAAAAGGAATGAAGGAATGGAGGGAGGGAGGGAGGGGGGGAAGAAGGGAAGAAGAGAGAAAGGAAGAAAACAACTATTAAGTGATTATTAATAGGCATTTATCAGGATTATCAGGATTTATCTGTATTTTACAGTTAAGGAAACTGAGATAGATATAGGTATAATGACATCCAGAATTACACATCCAGTAAGTATCTGAGGCCATATTTGAACTCAAGTCTTCTGACTCCAGCTCCCAAACTCTTGACTTGGCTTGCAGTCTATAGATGACTACAAAATAAAACAAGAGTCTCAACTGAATACAGTGATCTTTAAAGAAGGAGGGACAATATAAAGAAAAGCAGAGTCATATCAATTCAATGATTCACAATGGTTCTAAAAGATTGCTAATGAGACATATTCTCCATCTATTAAAAGAGAAGTGATGAACTTCAGGTATAGATGGAGACATATTTTCAAACTTTGACAATGCATCTATTAATTTTGCTCTTTTTTCAGTTGGGGGACAGGGAGGTTGTGGGATTAAGTGTAGGGTAGAACAATAAGGCATCCAAATGGGGGGGGGAAGGCAAGAAGAAAGAATCATCAAGGCAATTTTAAAATGTGCAAAAGAGAACAGAAGGCCAATAAGAAACACAAACAGGTTAGCTTTGGAAAAAAAAAAAAAGCCATTGAATTTAAGTTTGTAGTTAAAAAGAAAAGCCAGAATTTGGAATTATGCCTAAAGGGCTTTAAAAGACTGCCTGCCCTTTGATACAGAAATAGCACTGCTGGGTTTGTACCCCAAAGAGTTAATAAGGAAAAAGACCTGTACAAAAATATTTATAGCCATGCTGTGGTGGCAAAAAAAAATTGGAAAATGAAGGGATGCCCTTTGATTGGGAAATGGCTGAACAAATTATGGTATATGTTGGTGATGGAATCCTATTGGGCTGAAAGGAATAATGAACTGGAGGAATTCCATGTGAACTGGAACGACCTCCAGGAATTGATGCAGAGTGAAAGGAGCAGAACCAGGAGAACATTATACACAGAGACTGATACACTGTGGCACAATCTAACATAATAGACGTCTCTACTAGCAGCAATGCAATGATCCAGGACAATTCTGAGGGACTTATAAGAAGGGATGCTATCCACATCCAAAGGAAGAACTGTGGGAGTAGAAACACAGAAGAAAAACATTTGCTTGATCGCATGTATCAATGGGGATTTGATTGGGGATGTGGACACTAAATAATATGGAAATAGGTCTTGATCAATGATAAATGTACATGAATCATGTAACCAAGGGAAAATATTCTAAATTAATTAATTAAATAAATAACAAAAAGAAAAAAAGAAAATCCAGGCATGTATAACACACATTTGTAGTTTCATGCCCAAACCTTGTTCTTTATTTAATTTTGTATAGGTGGACATCTTATCTGTTTCTGGTTAAGTTCAGAACACATTGTTTAAAAATAAAAGTGATAGGAGACAGCAGGAGTATGGAAACCTTTAGCTAAGTTTGTCAAGTGGAGTGTAAGAAAGAACAGGAGCAGCCTGATAAATTCAGAAGAGAGCTAAGTTCAATAAGAACAAGGAGGTGGATGGAATGTGAGGGGTCTAGTAGAATGAATGAATTAATCAGTAAATATTTGTTAGGCAACTACTATGCCCCAGGTACTGTTCCAAGACCTGGAGTTACCAAAGTAGAGAAAGGACAGTCTCTGCCTTCCAGGAGTGGAGTTCCCAATGTAATGTGAGAGACAATGTGCAAACAAATATATGAAAAGCAAGATATATAAAGAATAAAGAGGAAATAATTAACAGAGGAAAGGCATTAGAATTATCAAGAGCCTGGGAAGGCATGGAAGAGGGCCAGAGAAAATCCCCAGAGCCAAAGATGGTACACCTTATTTGTGCAAAAGTCAGGAGGCCAGTGTTATTGGACTGAAGAGTACATGTTGGGAAATGTAAAAAGACTAGAGAGATAGAAGGGGGTCAGGTTAGGAAGGACTTTGCATGTCAAATAGAACATTTTGCATTTACACTGGATTTGGAAATAGAGGATCTGAGTTCAAAGTCTTATTTTTCCCCAATTATCCATGTGACCCTGGGAAAGTCATTTAACCTCTCTCTCAGCCTCTATTTCCTCATCTGTAAAATGTGGGAATTGAGCTAGATTATCTCTTAAAATCCCTTATAGCTCTAATTTTATCATCTTAAATTTAGAGTAGGAAAGGACATTGGTGGCCTTCTGGCCTAATCTGCTCATTTTAGAAATGATGAGCTAAAACCCAGAGAGATCACACAACTAGTAAGTGGTAGAGTCAGGATTCAAATGTGTTTTGTCTGTGTCTAAAGTCAGTGATCATTCTACCAAACTACAATGTAAGAAGGTTCTAGTCAGCAAAATGGAAAAGAAAATTATAAAAGAGTGAATGAATGGGACTAGAGCTGAATCTGCCACTGAAACAGTGGGTTGTTACCTTGGAAATAACACAGAACTACTAAAACAGTCAGCAAAATCCAAGTCTTTAATCAGGAAAGAGATAGGTACAATAATTTGCCACTATCTCAGAGCTAGTTGCCAAAGATACTACACAAAATGGAAACCCTGGGGCTCTGGGGACAGTATCTCTGGGAGGATCACCATGTGAGATGATTCTCCAAAGAATAACAGAAATTGGGGGTCTTATATACCTTTTGGAGAACTTGGTACTGTACACGTACATTGACAGGCTGTAAGCAAGCTTGAGAAAGAGGTGGTAGACAGCATCTGGGATATCAGGGAGTGATCTACTACAATGAATTCAAAAGGAAAGGGTCAAGCCAAGGGCCAGGCTAGCTGGGAGAGGACTGAGAGAAGCTACCAAGACAAAAAAGGTTACTTAACATTTGACTATATCCACTAGTCTGACCCAAACTAGGGTCACTAAACACTTCAAGGTCTATTGTTCAGTTTGAAACAGGGGAGTCTGGGACTTCCCTCTGGGTGAGTTCTCAGGGTGTCAGGGGAAAACTTGAAACTTACAAAAAACCCAGTTGACAGGGTGCAATTTTTGTTATTGATCCCTTCAGTTAAACCAGCTTGTGGTGGCCAAGCCAGGTATCCTTTTTGTGAGTGTGTGTGGGAGAACTCCCCCTAGTTGAGGCAGAAGGGAGTAGAGACTGTCAGTAGCAAGGGTTATGAGGGATTGATGGGATAAGAAGAATCCTTGCCCGCATCTTAAGGATGTCAGCAGGGAAAATGTATGTGCAAACTGTTTACAAATAAGGTCATCAGAGGTAGATATAATAAATACTGAATTAAGCAGATATTGATTTCTCTTTCTTCAAAGATATAGCTTTCTTCAAGACAAGTGTGTAGCACACATACGCATCCCTAAAAAATAAATGACTTCACCTAATTGTCAAGAAGTTAATACTCTACATTTTAGAAATGCCCCGCTCAACAAGTTGACCCTCTTTGTTACCTGAGAAGCTATTTCTCCAAATCTTCTAAATTCTGTTCTAATTGTCCTCTCTCTCAGCTTAGAAACCTGACTTCTTGACCTTTCATTTTTCTGACAGCTCAGAGTTATCCTGTCTCTCCTCTCTCTCTTTGGAAAAGACATTTGTTTGGTCTCTCTTATATAAACTCAGGTATCCTTCTACAGTCATTATATATATTCATGTGTGTGTGTGTGTGTGTGTAGAAAAGTATAGAGACAGATAGATATGTCTGTATATATGTATCTGTGATACATATCTATTTGCATATATAACATCTATGGTTATTTACATGTATATATACATGTGTGTATATATATACAAACTCCTATGTATGTGTATGTGCCTATATATACACATGTGTGTATGGATGTGGATATACAGGGACAGCTAGGTGGTGCACTAGATAGAGCAAGGGTCTGAAGTCAGGAAAACCAAAATCCAAACCCAGCCTCAGATACTCACCAGCAGTATAGCTTTAGAAAAGCCACTTAACCTCTGTTTGCCTAATCCACTGGAAATGGCAATGACAAATCATTCTAGTATGTTTGTCAAGAAAACTCCAGATAAGGTCATGAAGGGTTGGACAGGACTAAAGTGACTGAACAACAATCTGTATGTGTTTATACACACAGACACATATGTGTGTGCTTATACATATATGCACAGAGGAGGGGATAGATAGATAGATAGATAGATAGATAGATAGATAGATAGATAGATAGATAGATAGATAGATAGATAGATAGATAATGGATGGGTAGATGGAAAGGATGGGTAGATGGATGAAGAGAGAGAGATGTGAGGAGAGGGAGACAGAGACACAGAAACACAGAGACAGACAGAGAGAGAGACAGAGAGACAGAGAAAGAGATGAAGAGAGACAGAGAGATGAAGAGAGAGAGTGAGAGAGAGATGAAGAGAGACCGAGACAGAGAAAGAGATGAAGAGAGAGAGAGTGAGAGAGAGACAGAGAGAGAGATGAAGAGAGACACAGAGAGAGAGAGAGAGAGAGAGAGGGAGAGAGAGAGATGAAGAGAGAGACACACACACACACACACAGAGAGAGAGAGAGAGAGAGAGAGAGAGAGAGAGAGAGAGAGAGAGAGAATGCCAGAGCAGACATTCTGGATTTAGATTAAAATGTAATGATGGGAATGAGGGTCAATGATCCACACCACACACAGTCCCACAGTCCTGTCAACTGTATCAGGGAATAAGATGCCAAATACTAGACCCCAGAAGGAGATCGGCACCTCATAGTGATTAACTTCTGGTTATTTTCTTCCTGTTCAGGTTGAAGTTCTGTGGTTTAATCAGTAATCTGATTTACTTTTCAGTTTAAGAAGATTAGATCCTAGATATAAACTGGAAAAAGCAATCTTCTTGGCAGCAAGTTGATTCATCTGACTGAAATGTACTTGTTTCCATTTGTCAACACCTTGGATAGTGAATTGACTGCCAATCAAGCAATTATGGTATATAAGTGTAATGGAATCATATTCTACCACTAGAAATGGCAAAATGGGGAGAGAAATTGGGACAAATTCTATAAATTGATGTGGAGTAAACAGAATCAAAAGAAAGATTTCTACAATGACATAAAGAAAAACAAATTTGAAAGACTTTAGAGTTCTGATCAATGTATTGACAAATCACAATTTCAGAGGAACAGAGATGAAGCATGAACCATTTCTTATCAGAGAAGTGATGGACTTAACAGGAAGATTGAAATATACATGCTGGGTCATGGCTAAAGTTCTTTTTGTTGTTTATTCCTATTTGTTCTGAAGTTCTTTTCTTTTTTCAGTTGGAGGGAGAGAAGTGGAGGGGAGGAAGTTGTTAATAGTAAAATATATCATTAAAAACTCTTCCAAATGCAAAAAAAGATAGTTTTTATAAGTGCAAAGGGGAAATGGGTTAGGTAATAAGTAAGAGTCTGGAAACTAAATGAGTAGAGTCCACTTTAGATGACTATTTTCCTCTGTGGTTTCTGAAGTCAAACTTCTGGAAGGCCATGATCTTTCAGTTACTCCTATTGACTCATATGTCTGGAAACCTTACATTTATCTCAGATTCATCCATGACCCTAGTATGGAGTGATTAGGCCCTTATCACAGTACTAAATGACCTGACCATTTCCTGTGAAAGGGGAAGAAGGAATATTTCCCTGGCCCAACATAATATTAGAACAGAATCCAGAAGACCTGAGTTCAAATCCTTATTCTGCCACTAAGTACTTATGTGACCTTGAGTAAAGTGCCCATTGGCTTTTATTTTCCTCATTTGTAAAATGAATAGATTAGAGAATAAGCAGTTTCTAAGAGCCCTTCTGGGGCAGCCAAGAGGCATCTTAGTGCTAAAACACTTCTGGGTATAACATCAGGTATTTGAGCCATTATTGTCTCTTCCCTTCCAGGGAAGTTCTAATTAATGACATGGTCCTAGAACACTGTCCCACACTCCCCATTAGTACCTGGGAATCAGTAAGTAGTTTTAAAATGTTGTCTAATCCATCCCCATGGTAGCTGTCACCACCACACAGAACTACTTGGGGTTGGTGAGGAGGTAGGAAATCAAACCCCTATCTTAACAATGTAGATCTAAAACCCTATCACCCTTCCCAATCATTTTATGGTCACATAATGACTTCTAAGAATGCCTTTACTAGGCCCAATCATTAGTTCTCAGAGTAGATGAAAAATGACTGATTTCCACCATTTTATCTGACTCTTACAAAATTCTGTGAGATAGGTCAGATGTGAATTAGGATTATTCCAATCTCTGTGCAAGAAAGCTTCCCTTCAGAGGGATTAAATAAATAGTGGAAGATCCCGTGAAGCTAGAAGGTTAATTCAAGTCTCCTGACTTCACACAATCACTCTGAGAAGTGCTGCATTAATTTCCCAACAGTGAGAAATGTGAATGTCTGTTGGAAAGAGTTTGTGCAAAATCCTTCTCTGGAAATCTTTAAGATGAAAAAGAGATACTTATCATTCTGAGTTAATTTAGTGGCAATCTTGCCTAAAGGCTGGAGGAATGAACTGGGTGACCTCAAGAGAATGCTGCTCAGCTTGAACATTCCAAGTTTTCATCTTTTTTTCCCTAAGTCACCACATTGGCTTTAAAAATATCTTCAAAGATGTCCTACTTTCTGACCTAGGCTGTCTAGGTGGCCTTCAAAAGGACTCGCAGGCTGACTGATGTAAGGAAGAGGGCTCCCGCTATGGGAGGAGGGTCTATTCAAATTGAGAGGGACTTTCAGGGGAGGAGAACTGAGGGGACTGGCAGAAGGAATTCAAAATCCCTAAAGCCCAACAGTCCCGGAAGTCGGTCTGAGACTCCTTGAGCCGGCGAGCTGGGGGTCAATGTTGATTGGCGGTTCCTGGGTCAGCAGGTTTGCTGAGTGAATGACAGGGCTGGCCAGGGAGCGTGACAGTGACCTAAGGAGCACAGAGGGACAGAGCTTCTGCCTCACTGGACACACCATGCTGCCAGCTCTGACTAACGAGCTGCACTGATAGAACTACTGGCCTCTGAAGGGGAATCCTGGACTCCCAAGCAACCAAGCACTGGACTAATTTTCTACATTAGCAGGTCCAGCTGGTGGCCCTACCTTGCCCCATTTTCTTGGGCCAATTTCGTGTGAGTCAAGTGCAGTGTTGGCAAGAGGACCTGATTGTGGTTGGCTCCGCTGGTTTGGGGAACCAAGACCAAATCCCCAGTCCTGACCTCCTTGTTGGACTCTGTGTGGCCATCTTAGTGGCTTTCTAATTGATCTCCCTTAAGGGGGAGCAGGGGAATGAGAACTAATGCCTTGAGTGGTTCCGAGCTAGTACTCTGCCAAACACTTTGGGAATTCATTGTCATTTTTTAATACAATGATGGCAGGCTCACCTGAAACCTGGACTAGGCAGGGCAGAGAGAGGAGGGATAGGAAGGGGGGGAATATTCTTTTTTAAAAAAACAAACAAATGGGGGGATGATGACTCAGGCACATTCCATGGGGCTGAATAAGCTGCCACAAAATGGGGCCAGTGAGGCTCACAAGAGAGAAGTGGAAGAAGGTAGGACGCACCTGTGTGCTCAGGTCGAACTGAGACTGCAAACTAAAATTCAAGGAAGGAAGAGTCAAGCCATGCCATGTGCTGGCCAGGGAAATAAAAAGAAATAGCAGCAGAGCTAAGAGGTTTCACAAGCCTAGAATAGGGACAGGTGAAGAGGGAAAATAGCTAATGTTTTCTACAGCTAACTATGTGCTGGGCACAGTATATTAAGTGCTTTACCATTATTATCTTATTTGATCCTCACAATAGCCCTACAAGGTCGTTGTTATTATTTTCCCCATTTTACAGATGAAGGGACTGAGGCAAACAGAGGACAGCACCTTGCCTAAGGTTACACAGTCAGTAGGTTTTGGAGGCTGAATTTGAACTCAAGTCTTAACTCCAGGTCCAGTGCAGGGTGGTTGTGAGATATTTGTAACCTGTTTAGGATAGTGCTTGAATTAATGTTTGTTTTCTTCTTTTCCCTCTGGCCAACTAGGCCACTCGGGCTAGAATAGTGTTTTGGAGTCCAGGCAATACATTGGGACATTGACAAAGTGGAGCATGTCTGGAAGAAGGTGACTAGGAATGTGCTATATGAGGCCTGGTTGAAAAAATATTGCTTTAGTACTTGAGGAATCTGTGATTTCATCACTCTGGTTACTCCCTTTACAGACATGCAATCCCTTTTTACTTCTCAGCAGATTAATAGCCTAATTGAGTGACTTGCTAAAGGTCACACAACAAATGAATGGCAGAGGTTAGAATCACACCCAGGCCCCTTTGGTTCCAAGTTGATCATTCTTTCCACTATACCATGTGGACTTCCTTAAGAATTAGAAATGTATAACTTCAGGAAGACTTCATTTTATTTTACTTTATTTTATATTTTGGTCCTAATCTTTGGCTTTCTAAAAACAAAGAGGTTCTAGTGAGGAAATCTCTTCTGGCACTGCAGAATAATATTTCTGCCTTCTTACTCCCCTCCGTGGACCATGCATCCAGTAACACCAGCCTCCTGGCTGTTCCTTAAACATGACACTCAATTTCCTCATTTGGGCTATTTCCCTGCCTGTCCCCCATGCCTGGAATGCTTTCCCTTTTCATTTCTTCCTCCAGACTCCCCTGACTTCCTTCAAGTCCCAGCTAAAATCCCACCTGCTATAAGATAGCACAATGCCAGACACATATTATTCCCTTAATTAATACTTATCATCTATCATCGACTGACTACTGTCTGAAAAAGCCTGAGTGAGGCATCAAGGCACTGGCTGGTGACCTGCCCAGGGTCACACAGCCAGGATGTAGCAGGGGCAAGAGCTGAAATTAAGCTGGCAATGAGGCAGCTATTTAATGGGCAACAAATCCTTCAACCTTGGCAGGATAATTTTAAATTAATTATCATATGAAAGAGTATTTATATTTGTTCTTCTTGGACTCACAGAGTAGAAGAAGAAACATTAGGTAAAAGTTGCAGAGAAGTAGATTTTGCCTTACTATAAGTATAACATTAAATGGAGAAAGCTTCCACAATGAGAAAGATTTTTTATTTTTAAAAATATTTTCCAATTACATGTAAAAACAATTTTCAACATAACATTTTCTGAAATTATAAGATCTAGTTGTCTCCCTCTCCTCCCCTCACCCCCCAGAGATAGTAAGCAATTTGATCTGAATTATATAGTTATTATCATGTATATAGTATTATCATGTAAAACATACTTCTGTATTGGTCATTGTTTTAAGAGAATCCTCATAAAAACCAAAACCCCAAAATAAAACTGTAAATAAACTAATGTGAAAAATGGTATGCTTTTATCTGCATTTACCTCCCCAACAGTTCTTTCTCTGGAGGTGGATAGCATTCTTTGTCATGAGTCCCTCAGAATTGTCCTGGATCACTATATTGCTGAGAGTAGCTAAGTCTATCACAGTGGATCATTGTACAATATTGCTGTTATTGTGTACAATGTTCCACAAAAACCATTTTTAAGTAGAATATGTGGGCTTAGCCCAGAGAGTGAGTGAGTTCATCATTAGAGGCTTTCAATCAAATGGATGCTTCTTAGGGCTATGGTATTCCAAAGTTTCTTCTTCATGTATTGGCTCAACTAGATAATCTAAGGTTTCTTTCCATTGAAATGACATATTGAGGAAAGCAGCTCCTTTCCTACAATGATTTTCCACCTGAGTTTCCTAAAAGTGGTCAGACACAATGTAAAAAACAATGACTCAAGAGTCAATGGGAGAGGGGTGAGGCAGCTGGGTAGCTCAGTGGATTGAGAGCCAGGCCTAGAGAGGGGAGGTCCTAGGTTCAAATCTTGCCTCAGCCACTTCCCAGCTGTATGACCCTGGGCAAGTCACTTGACCCCCATTGCCTAGCCCTTTCCACTCTTCTGCCTTGGGGCCAATACACAGTATTGACTCCAAAACAGAAGGTAAGGGTTTAACATTTTTTTTAATTAAATTAATTCATTAGCTACATCTAAAATGTAAATATTCTGGCAGGGCTATGAGAAGACAGATGCACTATGTCACTGCTGGGGAGAGGAGGGAATCCAACAGAAGGTTTTAAACACCAACTAACTGCAAGGTTTGTGGTAGATTCTAGTAATACAAAGTCAAAAATGAGGCCGTCTGTTCTTATCAGAGACATTCTATTGGGAGAAAGGCATCAGAGGAATGGAACTGATGGATAATTATAATATAAGACTAAGGAGCAAGGGAGATAAATAAGAGATCAAATAAAGTGCTCTAAGATATCTGAGGAGAAATAGTAAAAGCCAAGGAGAATCAGAAGTTACAAGAAGACAGATTTTAAAAGAAGATAAGGAATCTGAAAGGCTGAATGCATTCCAGGCATGACGGAGAGTCCGCATGCATGTACAGAAGTAAGAGATGGCATTTCAGTTTCAGCAGCCCAGTTTGGCTGGAATGGAATACTGAGAGTGTAAAGAAGAGCAATGGGAAATACGACTGGAAATATAAGTAGACATGAAACTTTTAATTCCAGGCAAAGGATTTTGCTGTTTTAGTCATGTCCAACTCCTCGTGACTCTATTTGGAGTTTTCATGGCAGATACTGAAGTGGTTTGTCATTTCCTTCTCCAGCTCATTTTACCAAATGGGAAACTGAGGAAAACAGGGTTAAGTGACTTTTTTGCTCAGGGTCACACAGCTAGTACATGTCTGAGGCCAGATTTTAATTCAGAAAGATGATTCTTCTTGACTCCAGACCGGCCACTTAATCCACTACGCCACCTATCTGCCTTAAGAATTTGTATAATATACTAAAGGGAATAAGCAGCCACAGAAGTTTTTTGAGCACATCTTCAGACCCATGCCTTGGGTGGATTATTTTGTCACCTGTGTAAAAGATGAATTTGAAAGGGGAGACACTGAAAGCTGGCAAAACAATCAAAAGATGTTATAGTAGTCCAGCCAAGAAGTAATGACTGCTGGAACAAGGTGGTGATTACATGAATAGAGGGGAGAGAATGGACCTGAGAGGAACTGAACGGACATGGAGGAGTGTAATAGATGCTAATATTAGGGGATTTATGGTAATAGGACAGGGACACCAGGAAGCGAGCTAAAGGAAAGGCTGGATCTTACACTCCTCCCCACACCACTTCCTGTCCCCTTCCCAACTGATCCAAGTGCTCTTCTCAGGAATGGTAAGCTTGAAGGGTTTCCCCAATAATTAATCCCACAGTTTAGATCCTTTTAAGAGTGTTTTATTCTTTATGGTAGAGGAGGGAAAGAAGGGGAGGGGGAAAGAGGAAAATAGATTTCCCTAACTTCCTATGATTTCCAACTAATTGAAGATTTTCACAATGTGTTCAATTTAGGAAATAAGGTTATTTTCTCTATGGGGAGATATTTTTTTTAAATATATTTTATTTGATCATTTCCAAGCATTATTCGTTAAAGACATAGATCATTTTCTTTTCCTCCCCCCCACCTCCTCTATGGGGAGATATTGATAGCAAAATATGATAGAGATTCTTCAGAAATAAGCTCCAAATCTTCTTAGTACTCAGTCAGATAAATAATCATTGACCAAGAGAGGAATTGGTTTTCCTGCGTCCTTCCAACCGTCAGAGGAAAAGAGAAGAAGAGAGTTCAAGCTGCTGGGCTTCCTAACTGCCCCCTTTTCAAGATTCTATTGGAATCTTGTCTCCATCCGGTTGATTGGCAGTTCACCAAATTCCAAATCTCTTGCTTTTTTTTGAGATAAGATATGTAGCATTTAGGGCAATGTCTATTATAGCAGGTACTTCATAAATACTTCTTCCTTTGCCCTCTACGTTGCCCTTTCATCTAGCCTAAGTCAAAGATACATCCAATGTAGTTATCAGATCACGACCAACCAGTAATTTACAGCCACCAGGGCTCAGGATGCAACAAAGGTGTTGCACACCATAGATATTCAAACAATTGCACCATTATAAGCATACATGCCCCCTTTTTAACCCTTACCTTCTGTCTTAGAATACATACTGTGTATTGGTTCTAAGGCAGAAGACAGGGCAATAGGCAATAGGGATTAAGTGACACTTGCCCAAGGTCACACAGCTAAGAAGTGTGTGGGGTCACATTTGAACCCAGGACCTCCCATCTCTAGGCCTGGCACTCAATCCACTGAGCCACCCAGCTGCCCCCCACCTCCCACAAAACTCTTTTTAATCTACTGGTATAATATTTCTGAATAGCCTAGTGGATTCTAGACAATTGGTTCCTAGGCAATTAATTTTATGATTTGCAGCTAATGTGGTTTTAAATTAGCAATCAAATTATTTCAGCCATGGGACTAAGACTTTTAAATTTTCCTATTCTGATACATTTCATACTCTAATATTCTTCTTCTTTGGAAGTCCAACCCTCTCATTTTACAGATGAAAAAACTGAAACTCAAAGAGATTGAAACTTGTCCAGGGATTTGAACCCAGTGATCTTTCTCCTTTAACACATGGTTCCTCTATGAACTTGCTGGGTTGAAGAATCTGGAATGACATCCAAGTAAAGGTTTTCAACAGGAAACTGTATATACAGGACCGATGTTCAAGAAAATAAATAGTACTAGATAACCAGATTTGGGAGGCATCTACACAGAGAGAATAATTGAACCAATGCAAGCATCTCTGATGAGGAAGTCAGTGTAAAGAAATGAGTAGTCCCAACATGGAGCATTGGGAGCCACCTCTGCAAAGAAAACTAGAAATTTTCTGTAATAGGAAGAAAACCATGAGAGAAAAAGGACACAGAAGGTGAGGTAGGAAAGAATACCCAAAAAGAGAAAGGTCATGGCCAGAATAGTCAAAAGTTGCAGAAAAGGCTAAGGAGAATGGGGAAATGCAGTCATAAAGTTTAGCAAAGGAAAGGTCATTTTTAACCTCTGAGTTAAAGTTTCCATAAAAGTTTCCATAGAATGGTGGAATTAAATGCCAGATTTCAAGGGGTTGATGAGTGAATGGGCAATAAATAAGTGACAGCAAGTGTAGATATTCTTTCTAGTTTTATAAACACAGGAAAGATGTAGTATAATAGCTTAACACAGTGAGTTGTAATGAAAAAATTAATGAACTTGGAGTTGCAAAACCTGAATTTGAAAGTTGGTTCTCTTTTACTCCATTTGTGATTTGGGGGAAGTTGATTCACCTCTCCCAATACCAGTTCCCTCATCTACAAAATTAGAGTTTGACTAAATCAAATCTAAAATTCCTTCCAGTTCTAAATCTATGGTTCCATGACCCTTGAAACATATAAAAGCAGAGATAAGGGTATTTGGTGGTCATCTGATATTTAATATCAAATGCAGCATAAATTAGTGTTCTCATCAAGAAGCAGAAGGACATATACTTCTTTGATTGGTAATTACATGGATGCCATGCAATTGTGGAACATATCATAAATGAATTTTAGACTTTGCCTAATTCTTTCATTTAATAGATGGTAGTCATGGGACAGAGTAAAAGGAAAGTTTGTTTAGAGCAAATCTATGTGACTATGTTGGACCTGGTGAACCTAGATGGACCTGGATAATCAGCTGCCCCATGTGTTTAATTTTTTCTTCCCTATGGGTACTGACTACCCTCTTGGGTTAGTAGTAAAGAATATCCAGATTTTCCAAAGGACAGGATACCCCAGGCTCCTTGTCTCTTCCATCTTTCTACTTCCATCTACTAACTCTCTGAATAAGAGAATCAGGGACTTGTAATAGAACCATAGGACTAAAGAAAAATTTAGTAAAGAATTCATATGGGCAGAATAATAGGGCCAATGTATAGGATGGCAAATGGTGTTCTGACAGTGTTCCAATTTGAAGAAAGTGTATGTTAGGCTAAGGCTACTCTGGTTGAATCACTGCTCCCTGAGGCTAGAATCTTAGGAAGTCCTGGGGACAAGTCCAGTTCATCTCTTTGACTTTGGGAAGTGGACTCACTCTTGTCTTTAATCACTGTTATCTCCTCTTCTCCAAAAGTTTACACTATGTCTGGATTTAGTTCTAGGCTTGCATTTGTGGAAGGACTGAATTTTTCCAAGCCCTTGGCAATGTTATCTCACTATATATCCCTGGGAGGAGCCTATGATAAGTACATGTCATGCTTAATTCAGAAGCAGTGGAATTTGGACCAGAGCATGATATCACTCCAAGATAATAATAAATGTAAATGTTTTCCTTGCTTAATATAGTAAGGCAAATTACTTCCTCCCACAAGTTCAAGTATGAGTGATTTTCTTGGACATTTTTTTTATTTTTTAGTTACATGTAGAAAAAATTTTCGACAATTTTTTGACATTTTAGAATTAAAGTTTTCTCCCTCTCTCACCTCCTCTCCCTCCCCAAAGCAATAAATATTCTGATATAGATTATATCTGTACTTCCATGTAACACATATTTTCATATTGTTCATGTCATGATAGAGGTCACATATCACACATATAATAGAAATCACTTAAGAGGAATATAGTAGAAGATGGCATGCTTTGATCTACACTCTGACTTCCACAGTTTCTTCTTTGAGGAGAGTATTTTCACCATGAGTCCCTTGTGGTTATCTTGAAGAATTGCTTTTCTGTTGATTGTCTAGTCCTTCATAGGTGATCATCTTATAATATTTCTTTTTGTGTATACATTATTTCCCTGGCTCTGCTTATTTCATTTTGTATCAGTTGATATGTCTTTTCAGGTTTTTCTGAACTCATCCTGTTCATCATTCCCTATGATGCAATATGCCATATTACAACCATATACCACAACTTGTTCATCCATTCCTCAAGTGATTGGCAATGCCTCAGTTTCCAATTCTCTGCTACTAAAAAAACGACTAAAACTATTTGTGTACAAATAGTTTCTTTTCTGTTGTCTCTAATCTTTTGGGGATCCAGTAGTGGTATTGCTGGGTCATTTAATCAATTTTCTATACTTTTGAGAGAGATGAGTCTTTTATAGGAGATACTTGCTATAAATTTTCTCCTAAACTTTTTTGTTTCCCTTCTAATCTTGGTTGCATCAGTTTTATTTGTACAAAGTCTTTTTAATTTAATATAATCAAAATTATCTATTTAATTTTTATAATGTTCTCTATGTCTTGTTTGGTCATAAATTCTTCCCTTATCCATATGTCTGACAAGATAAATTTTTTCATGTTCCCCTAATCTGTTTATAGTATCACCCTTTATTTCTAGATCAAGTACCTGTTTTGATTATATCCTATTGTATGGTATGATTAGTTGCTACATATCTAGTCTCTGCCATGCTGCTTTCCAGTTTTCCCAGCAGTTTTTGTCATACAGTGAGTTCTTTCCTCAAAAGCTTAGATTTCTGGGTTTATCAAACACCAAGTTGCTATGGACGTTAATTGCCATGTGTTGATTGTCTTAATCTACTATATTGATTTTCCACTCATTTCTTAGCCTATACTAGATTGTTTTGATGATTACTATTTTATAGTATAGCTTAAGATCTGGTACAGTCAGGCCTCCTTCTTTATTTTTTTTTATTAATTGCCTTGATATTCTTGGCCTTTTGTTCTTCCAGATGAACTTTGTTGTTACTTTTTCTAATTCTATGAAATAATTTTTGGGTAGTTTGATTGGGAGTAACTTCTGATTGAGGGTACTAAGAAGAGCATTCAGCCCTATAATTTAGGAGAATTATATTCAAAGTTTCACTCCTGATTGATTGAATCTTAATTCTTCCTTGAGAGAGATGATGGAACTACAAGCTGTATTTATAGAGGAGAGAAGAACTGACTCCAAATTTTATGTATGCATCAGATTTTAGCTGAGTCTTAAAAACATAAATAGGATGAAGAAAGAAAGAAAAGTATTTTAGGAAGAGAAATCAAGATGAACAAAGCCAGAGATAGAAGCTTGAAAGTAATTCTCATAAACTGAGAAAAAAAGATTTCCCATCACTTTTCCATGTACAAATCTGAGTACTTGGCAACTAGAGGTAGCCAATTCATAGCTAGAGGGGTGGAGGGAATAGGAATATTGGAAGCACTAAGGAATGTGCTGAACTAGCTCATTTCACAGACTAGATCTGAGATGAGAAACAGACCCAGACATGTAAATCTACACCTTATAATTAACTGGCTGAGGTTTTCTCAGGACAGACTGTGGAATTGGCAGGTGTGGGGGAATATGCTTTCCTAAAGCATAAACCAATCCATAGAGTTATAGAGGGGTAACATTACAAAGAGGTAAATATATGAATGGGCTTAGTCAGTCATAACCTTGTTTCCTGTTTCAGGAGGGGCAGGACTCACATCCTGTACAGGTCTTCAGTGTAGGGAAGTGGTTGACCCTGTCTAATATAACCAAGAAAGAATAGTATAGAGGAGTAGTGAGAAGTGTGTTAAGTTTGGAGGGTGACCAGAATGGTGAGGAGGCTGAAAATCCTCCCAAGAGGATCCAGGGTTAGTTGAAGGAGCATGGATGTTTACTCTGTAGAATAAAAGACTTAGGGGAAATAGGATCTCTGGCTGCAAGCATTTAAAGGTTATCATGGGGAAAAGAGATTCAATTTGTTTTGCTTGGCCCCAGAGGACAGAACTTGTGGCTTTGGGTGGAAGTTAGAGAGAGGTAGATTTGGGGTCAGCCTCTGAAGAACTTGCTAATAGTTCGAGCTGTTCCAAAGAGGTCTTCAAGTAGATGCTATATGATCATTTGTTGGGAATAGACATGAATCCTGTTCAGATATAGGTTGAACTGGATGACGTCTGGGGTCCCTTTCAGCAGATTATATGATTCTCTGACTCAAAAGACCTTGGTTCAAATCCTAATGGATGCTAGTTAGCTGTGTAACTATAGAAGAATCATTTAACTTCTCTGAGACTCACCTGGAGGCTATTATCTCACCTGGAGATCATAATATTTGCTACTCATTTCAAATGGAGGTATCTGGTTCAGATTAGCAGCAGAAGAGAAAAAGGAATGTGGTGGGGAGAAGGCAGAGAATATGGCATTCCTCCCTGCTTCATAGGGATGTTGCAAAGAAAGTACTTTGTAAACCCAAAAGTGCTACATAAATATTATCATTGTTATTACTGTCATTATCTAGCAGGCCACCAAAGCCACTACTTTCTTGGCAATATTATCATTTGGCAAGAAATACATTCAGAGGAAGAACAAAAAACCTGACAAGGCACATAATTATTCCCTTACACATCTGGGTCTTTCAAATATCTATAGAGTCATAAGTTGTCTTTTTTTTTTCCTCTAAAAAAAGATATAAGGAAAGATTAAACAATGGTAACTCATTTTTTTCAACAACCACTTACTGAATGCCTTCTAGGTGTAATACATTGAGTACCATGTCAAGCAAAGCACACCAGTAGAATCACAGAATGGGGAGGTTGACTTCTGACTACTGATTGTTATCAGCTGAACCATACCCAGGAAGTAAAAGTGAGGCACTTGTGTATACTATTTGAGGAAACCTGAATAGGCCTCCCTTCCTCCAAATACTTCCCTCATTATGTTGTCTGAAATCATCTATGGTGTCTCCTGATGATAGTGTCAGCCCCTCTAAGGTCAGATTCCATATATATATTTAGCTTGTATTTTCTGTTTTATACATGTTTCCTTTCCCATTAGAATAAAATCTTCATGAGGACGGGGATTGGTTTTGATTTTTCTTTGTATTCTAAGCATTTTATACACTTCCTGGAACAAAGTAAATGGTCCAGAAATGCTTTTTGACTGATTCTCAAAGAATCATAAAGTAGCGGGTATCACTGTGAAGTACAAAATGTCTATGCTCTACTCCCAAATTGAAAGGGGTAGAGACAAAATCCTCACACACCATACCTAGTGGGCATGCTCTGGGGTAGGACTTTCTCCTCTAGCCTCATCTAGCTTGCCCTCTCCCTTTGGCTAGCAGGGTCAGTGTTTAGCTCCCATATCCTGAGTAGAGAGATTCAGTGGCACAATGGTTCCAATCAGCTTATTCCTTGGGGGAAAATTTAAGTGAATCCCAAGTCCAAATTTTGGAATTTTGTTTGGGAGACTTAAAACATAATTTATAAACCTAATCTGTCACTTGATATCCATCATAAAAGTCTCATAACTTCCTATGCCAGAACTACAGGTCTGAGCATATATAGATAGTTTGTCAAAGACAAACACTTCCATAGGCCTTCTCCCCATGTGCACACTCTGATCTTAAGTAACAGTACCCATTGAGATGATAGGAACAAACTTACTTATTAAAGGAGAATCAGACTAACAAACTATCATTGGAGATGGGGGAATAGGACAAAGATTTTTATTATTTGCATCTAAGTGGGTAGAGGGAGATGGGCAAAACCAAGTAGAGTATAACCAACAGGCTGGAAATCCATTGGTGAATTAGGGGGTGTCTACCCCAAGCATGGGAAGATTTCTCACTGCAGATTGAGCAGATGAGAACAGTGGCCATGAAGGTGACTGAAGCTGGCACTACGATCAGACATTGAAGAAATCAGGGTCACCTTCTGTATCCCAGGCCATTTCCTCTCAGCTTGATTTTTGTCCTGCCACTGAACTTCAGGGGACTCTGTAAGAGAGAGTGAGACTGATTACTTTGTGCAATTCCGCCTCATTTAAATCCAACTCATACAGGAGCCGAGATATCATCCTGTTGATCCTCTTCATAATGAAAGACAAACAACACAGCATCCTAATTTGCCTTCATGTTAACTCCCAATCATAGTGGCAACTGAATTTATCAATCCTTTTCCTCTCCCTGATGATAGTGTAAGAATTCTGGGATACATAAGGAAGGATGTTGGAAAAATGGGGAAAAGGTCTATGGAAGAGAAAATCATAGGATTATCAATTTTGAGCAGGAAAGGATTTGGGCATCAAGAGGGAACTTGTTAAAGGGAAGTTAAATGATTTCCCCAAGATCATAAAGTAAGCAATAGAGGCAAAATGGAATCAAGATTCTCTGCCTCCAAATCTATCCACTGTACCAAAATACACCCCACCAAAAGAAGAGATTTCAAAAACAAACTTGATCCTCCAGGGAAATTCTGTTTTATAAGAATTTAATTCAATAAACATTTATTAAGCACTTAATATATGCCAGACACTGTGCTAAATTCTGTTAAAGAAATTTTAAAAAAGAAGCAGTCCTCTTGGAGTTTGCTATCTAATGGAGGAAGACAATACATAAAGGGAATCTGAAAAGGGGGTGGTGCTGAATGGACAGGGGAGCAGGCATGTTGTTTTGTGGAATAGAAGCCAACTAGAACAGCTGATGGAAGTTACCAGAAAGATTTTGACCCCTCTATAAAGGAAGGCTTTAGGAGGAGTGTAGTGCTCTGAACTAAATCAGAACATCAATTTAATTAAAATGAGGGGAAATTTTTTTGTTAAAATTGTAATGTCTCATGATTTTCCTCCATTCCTTTCACAATGTTTAACAGAGTTTGCCTAGTTACTAGATAATACCTCTCTGTCTAGGTAGCAAACACTGTGAATTTCTTCCCTTCTGGTTAGTGATTATTGAGGGGTTAGGTCACTGTCATCCTTGAGCAATGCCATATTTTTAGAATATGTACCTAGAAAATACCACCTGATCTATACCTCTATGAGAGCTAGAACTGAAGAACCAAGTTACAAACAGATGTTTTCTCTCAGAAGTCTCAGTGAAACTACTCTGGCAACTAAGGTTTTTCTGTTCCTTTATTACCAACTATCTGCGCACCAACTTTTCCACTTAAATCTCTTTCACACACAAGTATCTTTGATCTTCATTCTTGGCTTCCGAGAGACAACTACTATTTGAATTATGCCTCTTTTCACAGGGACCTTGAAGATATTCCTGCTCTTTTCCAAATGTGAAACAGAGAGTATTCAACTGATCCAGAGAGGGTTCAAATTCAGTGGTTAATGGCAAGGTGTTAGCAAATATGTAACTAATAGTCGTGTTAGAATTGCTTTAAGAGGTGGGGGGGGGGGGGGGCAGCTGGGTAACTCAATGGACTAAGAGCCAGGCCTAGAGACAGGAGGTCCTAGGTTCAAATCTGGTCTCAGACACTTCCCAGCTGTGTGACCCTAGGCAAGTCACTTGACCCCCATTGCCTAGCACTTACCACTCTTCTGCCTTGGAACCAGTACACAGTATTGACTCCAAGACAGAAGGTAAGGGTTTAAAAAAAAATAAAAAAGAATTGCTTTAAAGGACCACAGGCTGTGTCAAAGTCCTGGAGTCAGGAATACTTGGGTTCAAATCTGGTTTTAGGTACTAGCTATCTGACCCTGAGCAAGTCACTTAATCATGTTTGCCTCAGTTTACTCATCTATAAAATGAACTGAAAAATGAAAGAACAAACCAGTTCAGTAACTGCAAAGAAAATCCCCAAATGAGGTTGCAAAGAGTGAGGCAGCACTAAAACAAATAAAGAACAATAGCATTGTATGGATGATCTCTAGAATCTTAAATAATCTACTTCTTATACAGTATGTTTTGAGACATGCTGTCCAAGTATCAGTCAACATTGGTACTACTCTGAAGTAATAATTGATTAGAAGAAAGAAATCCAATTAGGAAACCCCAGAAAAGGACTAGAAACATTCCATGAGGTAATGTGTAGACCCTTCCTGCTTCTGGCTTCTGGGTTTATAAGTTTTAGAGATTCTGTTTCCATCTTTACAGAGCAGTGAAAAGTTCAAAGTTTAATCCAAGGAACATATGTGAAGAGCTAGCTGATTAATATAGTCTCAGACAGCTCGAACTCACAAAGTCCATGAGAGTCATTTCAAACCCCTTTCTTTCCTTTTTAAAAATTATTGATATCTTTTGTTTCTTCATCTCATTAAAATTTCTTCCCAGAATCCTCCTGTCCTCTCTCAGGGCCATCTCATATAACAAATTATATTTTAATTTTTAAAAATTTTAAAGAAGAAAAAAATGCTGCTCTTCTCCCAAATTAGCAAAATTGATCCATATATTGAAGAAGTCTGAAAATCTTTCCTTTCTTGTCCACTCTAACACATACACATAATTTTCCTCCAGTCAGGACTCAGTAGGATGTCTCCTATTTGGAGATCTACAAGGAATCATATTTTACCACCTCCTGTGGCTACCCATTTCAATATCTCACACTTCTATTTCCTTTGTCTCCTTTAAGAATACACATTATGATGATATGATTGCACAAGTGTACAGAGAGAAAGAGAGATCAAAAGAGAGTAAATTGCCTTTGATATTAAAAGTTAATATTGCTATCAATGCTGCTACCCTGATATCTAAACATATTGCTGCTACCAAAAAGAAGAAATGTGTGCCATGTGCTGGGCTCAATTCTGACAGGGAACCCTTCCTGCAAATCCTGGGATACTGGGTGGCCATTTCTAATATGACCTTCTTCAAGCTGGGTGTGGTAGTGGGAATAGGGGGTCACACTGCCCCTGAATTCTGCCCCATCACAAAGACTGCCATTATCGATGTCTTGGTACATAGGGCATGAGGCAGGATACATCCCCAATAGCCTTTGTTTGTCAAGGAAAAGATGTCTGAATGGGTGTCATAGATGGAAAGAAAGCAAAATTGTGGAATCCATGTATCTGTGTGAACATTCAGGCTCTCCAGTCCCAAGGTCCTAGAGATGCCAGAGCAATCTCAGTGCTGATAATGCCGTGTGAACTCTAGACCAGGGTATCTCCCTCTTTGTCTATGGTGTCCCCTAAGCAAGGTTTGAATGAAATCAGAAATGCAGCTCGTACCCATCCAAATTATGAGAGGTAATCAAAAAGCTTGTGGCTCTTATGCGAACTTTTACTCTGACATCTGATAAGCCATTCAGTTGGTCAATAAGTATCATGAAGCAATTTATATGTGTGTAGCATTGTACTAAATGGTGGGGATAGAATGAAAAGAAAAAAACCACAATCCCTACCCTCAAGGAGCTTACATGCTAAAGGGGAGACAATATGTAATTTACTAGGTATCTCAGGTCTTACAATTATCATTAATCAATTTACTGAGTACCTACTTTATGCAGTGGAGAAGACAATGGCAAACCACTACAGCATCTTTGCCAAGAAAACCCCAAATAAGACTGATATGACCAAACAATCCTATGTACAAAGGCCTGTAGTATATGTCCTGGGTCCCAGGGAAGTCAAAGTAAGGTATAGCTTTGTGTACTCATGAAGCTACAGCCTACTTGGGGAGATAGGACATATTCAAAAAATAATTTAAGTCAGAGACATTGTAAGCATGAGTGCAACTCCTAAAGGTTACCTATAAGTCAGCAATAATGCTTTATTAGACATTGGTATGAAATGCAGTCTGAGCTCAAGGTGATTCTAGGGACTTAGCATTATAGAATCAGAGCTTTAAAATTTCCACTCTGGGATTAGTCATCATTCTCTTTCTTGCTCCTTCCTCCGTAAGGTCTCAAGTTCCTCTGGTTAAGAATGAAAATCAGCTTCAGGGTCTTTTTGTCTGCTTTTCCAAAGGGTCAAAGGCACCCTGTAGGAAGAGCACAGCCAGCTGTATAATCTTCATAAATCTTTTTTTCTCAGATAAGGACCCCCCTTAGAAACCTTAAGGAATGACAAAAACCATCTCTTTTTGGTTCAGAGTCTGAAATTCTCCCCTGAGGCATTCACATTCCAGCCACCTTAAAAGTTTGTTGCTTAAAGTGAGGCCTTCTAGGCTGAGGGGGTGAAAAATGAAAGACACTTCTTTTAGACACCCACTCCCTACCAACCCAAAAAATGTTTTCAAGGTTGGCCAGAGTCCAGAGGAGTGCTAAGGAAGTTGGTTGGGGGCCAGCTCCTATTCCTGGCACAGTGGACAGAGCACCTATGGTTCCTTGTAACCAGAGGAGTTTCACTCCACCTTCTTTTGCTCCCCTCATTCTCCACCCTCCCTTTAATTCCCTCCCACCCCCACCCCCACCCTTCAACCCCCAGGCCAACTCAAGTCAACCCTGGGAATTTAGCAGACTGTGGTTCCTGCATCTGGGCAAGTAGAGCTGTGATGGATGTGTGGAAATAGGCAACCTGCTGGGTCAGTTGGTCACAGAGTCTCAACTGCTTTTCCAGCCCCTCTGACTCCTTCACTTACTACCTGCCTCCTCTCTAGGGTAGAGGGTAAATGACTGAATAGCCTCTTGCATGTAGTCCCAGTCTCCTGGAATCCCCAGCAAGCATCTGATGAGCTGAGGATAACGTAGGTAGACAAAGAAAGAAAACATGGATGCTATCCTTAAGTATTTGAATGATTGGCATATTTAGAAGGATTCAACTTGTTTATTTCACCTTACAGGGTAGAAGTTAGAAGTGATATGATGGAGCAAAATAAATAAATAAAAATAAAATCACCCTGGTCAAGAGAATGTGGTTTTGAATCCAGATGTTGATATTCATTATGTGGGTGACCTTGAAGAGTCACTTAACTTTTCAGGTTATTTCCTGATCTGTAAAATTAGGAGATTGAACTAGATGATCTCTAAGACCCCTCCTAGCTCCAAATCCTATGAGCTTATACGTAAATTGAAGAGAATCCAACTGTACCTGGAAAGAAAGGAAATTTTCATAATAATTGGAATTTTCCAAAGTGAAATGGGCTGCCTCAAGTAATGAGTTCTCCATCATTGGAGTTTATCACTGAGAGAATGAATGATCAGATACAAGGTATGTTGGAGAGAGAATTCCTATTCAGGTATCATTTGAAGAAGATGAGCTATAAGGTCCTTTTTATCTCTTGAGCTTTTATTCAGTTAATTCAATGAGAATTTACTGAGCAACAACAATGTGTTAGATGCTAGGGATACAAACCACAAAGAATTCATGCCCTAAAGAACCTTACAATTCTTTGGAAATTTTACACAAGATCTATAAGTATCTATTAGATACTTGTATTTACAAGAAGCATGTAACTAGAGATCATTTGAAAAGGTCTGGGGTATGAGGTGGGTAGAGGGAGAGCTTCCTATAAAAATAAAAAAACCCTTAGTAGGTAGATTTGTTTCTGGGTCTTTCTTATCCACTATCTGTCCTTGATCCTCTTTCATATAGATCCTTGGTTTGGGAAACACAAGACCCTTGGATCAACCAGTTAATTTTTTCTAATTTTAGATACTCTGTTAATCTGTGAATTGATGTGTTTTAAAGGTTGTCATGGGAATCATTGAATGCAATTCCTTTATTTTAGAGATGAGGAAAGTAAAAATCTAGGGAATTAAGAGATTTTGCCAAGATACCACTGGTTATAGCATTTCCTATAGAAGATTCAACCAGGACAAAATCTGAGTTTCCTGACTTTTGTTTAGTATTCTTTTCCATTATGTCACATTTACAGTTTGGGGCTCTAAATTCAGTCTCCTCCTCTTTTTCCCTGGAAAGTCTTTTTCAGAATGCTCTGCATAGTAAGTTAGATCATTATTCAAGATTTATTGTTCCTATTCTGTTTCTGGGTACCTGGTCTTTTCCTTGATTGGTTCAAGTGAAAAATGACTTAAAATCCAAGACCACAAGCCATTCCCCTGGATGCCTATTGGTGGACCTTAAGATGAGCAGATACCTCTGAAAAGAAGGACATAACTCCACCCACTCTTCTTCTTAGGGAGGAGCCCTCAGAAGCTCAACCCTATTTCCATCTACCAGCTAGAACAGTACAGTACTTCAGCTGCTCTCCCACCCAGATGTTAATTCTTGTAGGGAGCTACTGTGTAGTGGAAATCTGAAAGCAAAGAGGAGAGTTTTTGAAAATGCAGAGGACTCTGGGGTCCCAGGAAGCCCACACAGTTCTTTCATGTGCAATGTGAAGGACCAATGGACCTGCCCTTAAATAAGCCCCCTTGCAGCTTCATGGTAAGTGATACAACTATCAATTCTCCATGGTTAGGGAAATAGATCCTAGCATATTAAATCTAGAGAGATCAACCCCCCCCTTCCATTTTACAGAAAATGAAACTGAAGCCAAGAAAGGTTGCCTGAGGTCACAGTATTTAAATTAGATCACCCAGAGCTTCTGATCCCCAATCTTTTTGGCATACTTCCCTACTTTCTAAAAAGAAAGAAACTTGGGCACTCCAAATACTAACATCCGAGGAGATAATCCAACCCCAAACCTAAGAGAACATATGGGTGGAAATGGAATACTGACTTCAGATGACTTTATCTTCTATGTTTTTCCTTAGTGAAACAGAGGAAATAGGGTACTTCTAGACCTCCAACTCATCTTAAGTTCAGCTGCTATTTTTTATTGAATGGATTTTATGTTGATCCTTTTGATAGATAACTGGGAGCCAGGAAAACTTTTTCTTGTTTCCTCATCAAAGTAGGAGATTGGAGCTTAAAAGGATTGCATGTCTTCAATGTCTGTTTTAGGAGGGGTTGAGAAAATAGGGAGGGAGAGAGGGAAGATGACTATCTCTCCTTTTCCCACAGGAACTGTCTCTGCTTCTTAGGGAGGAGACCCTGCTTCTCGATAATAATTACCTCAAATCCTAGCTGTGTGATCCAGGGCAAGTCACTTAATTTCTTTAAGACTATTTCCCTCATCTATAAAATGAGAGTGTTGGATCTCAGGGCCTCTGTGAACCCTTCCACCTAAAAATCTATGATCTTTTGATCCTTTCACCCTTTTCTAAGGGTTCATTGGGAGACATCCTTTTACCATGAGTCCACATCCAGATCCCACTCTCCCTTTCATCACTCCTGATCTCAGTGGCCAGTTACAACAATTATATGAACTCAGATTTACACAAATTGAGAGATAGTTAAACCAGGAGACAGAAAATAGGATAGCACATTCAGAAGAATACTGGACCAAAACTCAGGAAACCTGGGTTAAGGTACCAATTTTGTCATTGCCTTGCCCTCTGACCTTAAGCACATTGTTTCTTCTTATGGCCCTTAATTTCCTCATCTGTAAAATGAGGGGATTAAAGTATATAAAGTCTTCAGTCCTTTCTAGTTTTAGCAACAGGTGAATCTTTGGGGACTCTGGGAAAGGAGGACAGAGGTAGACAAATAAAGGAGGAAATGCCTGTGCCCTGTTATAATCTCCCTGGGTGAGCCAGAAGGCTAATAAATTTGATAGATTTTAATCTAATTGATCTATTTTGATCTAAAATTGACATCAGGGGATAGACTTGAGGAAAGTCTCGAATTTAGAATCAGAGACTAGCTTTGTAAATTGGAAGTAAAAGGCTATTTCTGGTCCATGAGAGATAAAAGGAAAGAAGGAAAAAATATTAAATAACTAAGTATGTTTCAGGCACTGTGCTAAGCCTTCTCCAAATATCTCATTTGATTCTCACAATAACCCTGCAAGGTAGGTACGATCCCCACTTGTAATTGATGAAAGAAAAAGGAGCAAAAGTAGAACTCTGAAATTCACCTTATTTTGGGAACCAGGATGGCCGGTGCTCAGAATAACCAGATCTTCATTATGGTCTTGAAAAGCCTGGCTGCTCTAGAGAGGCTCCATCCTAAGTGGGCCTGAAGGCCTAGCATTCATACCAACCCACTATGCCACAGTATTTCCAGAACACGGGGGTCCTGAAATCCAAAATCCTGGGGAAAGTGAAATTTCTATGTAGTCCTCAAATTTACATTCCCCTGAGAATGTCCTTTTTGACTTCACAGGTGTTTTGCATTTCTGCCTCATTGTAAGACCAGACTCCCAACATGAATTACAGCTCCTGGCATTGGATCTTTGCATGCCTCTGTATTTTAACTCCAAGGTAAACAGAACTACCATGAAACCACCTTAGTCAAAAATGGTTGTATGCCTATGAATCTTAAATGGTGGGCATGGCACCAAAAGTTGGCAGCGCTCTGTTTCATCAAACAAAGGCCAAACAAAGCATTCATTACCACTAAGCATCAGACTTGTGAAACTTTGTGCAGTATAGTTCATTGCATTTACTTTCAGAAAAATTTCCCATGAACCAAGTTTCTTTTAATGCCAGAACTGGATGTTTCTTTCCTGTCTAGAAGGAAAATACTCAAGACTTTTAAATATGAATTAAATTACACAAATTGATACCTGAGGTACTCTTTATCTATGGCACATATTCACAGTGAAATGGAGTGAGATTGGTTGATTGTCACTTAGCATTAAAGGACATTTGGGAATTTCTCCATAAGAGTTACTGTGTTTCTCTCTCTCTCTCTCTCTCTCTCTCTCTCTCTCTCTCTCTCTCTCTCTCTCTCTCTCTCTCTCTCTCTCTCTCTCTCTCTTCCCCCCCAATTTCTCCTTTTCTCTCTCTCTCTCTCTTCCTTTCTTTCTCTCCCCATTATCTCTCAACTGTCTCTGTCTCTCTCTCCCTGTCTCTCTGTCTCTGTCTCTCCCTCTCTCTGTCTGTCTGTCTGTCTTGCTCTCTCTTTCTCCTTCTCCTCTTTCACTGATGAAGTTCTCAGTTTCTGTGTCTGTCTCTATGACTTAGTAAAGTTCTCTCTCATACACACACACACACACACACACACACACACACACACACACACACACACAAATTGAGTAAACAAAACTTGCTTTCTGTTCCAGAATATGTATCCAGGGGAATCAGTCTAATATCGAGGCCAACAGGAATGACAAACTCTCACTGCCTGGCTTTGAGAATCTCACCGAAGGATATAACAAGTTTCTCAGGCCCAATTTTGGTGGTAGGTTATCATACTTTTCCGTGGTTATCAATAAAAAAATGACAAGTACAGTACACAGAGGATAGAAAATATAAGCTTTTTTAAAAAAATTTTATTTAAAAAAAAAGACAGACAGGGAAGAGAAAAATGGAAGGCATAAGAATACTCCCCAGAAATTTTTATATGGCCTTGGACATACAAGTTTTCCTCTTCATACATCTATGAGATTAGGAAATGTTTCATGTTGTATCAGCATAAATTGATTTCAAGTTTTCAAAGCACTTTCACATATATTCTCATTTTTTATTCTTACAACTATCTTGTAAAGTAGGCAGGACAAGTCTGGTTAATCCTGTTTTAGAGAAGAAAGTATTTAGGATCCTAGAGGCTTAATGATTTTTCCATGGCTACATAGGCCAGGATTTTCTAAAACATCAGACATTTTCTAAAACATTCTAACTGTACTATTATTCTGTAGTCATCTATAATATAACATAGGGAAGAAAGGTCATTACTGATTTCAGCCCTCATTAGTACACACCCACTTAGCCTAGTCCATCCAGATAGGTGGGATCCTAGGGTGGCCCACATGTCTCACATAATGTAAGAGCCCAAGCTTTCCTGGCAAACACTGAGTGAACATCTCCTACCATTTCTGTCTTGGCCAAAATTTCCTAGGAGGAAGCTGCCCTCTGGTGGCACAGTTTAATTTTATTACTAAAGTGGAAGGGGAAAAAAAGAACAAAAGAAATGCTCAGCTATTTAGTAACACTTCAAAACCCCAGTAGCTCCCAGGGTATTCACTATCCATCATCTGAATTTTCAGGGGGCAGGAGTGCCTCTGGGAGTCTCACCCACTCCCACCTGCTGGCATTCTGATATACAAAACTTCTTTTCCTTGAGATTAACATTTAATTACTGTTTAACCTCATTGGAATTGAAAGTCCATTTCCAAGTGTTTTCTATAAAAATTCAATGCTCCATTTTCTTAAGCTCTGGCAACCAGGTGGCACAAATGGCACAAATAGATGAAGTGTAGGACCTGGAATCAGTAAGACCTGAACTCTCAAATCTTGTCTCTCAGACACTAGCTGTGTGACCCTGGGCCAGTTTCTTAACTTCTCTCTGTCTCATTTTCTTCATCTGTAATAATAGCACCTACTTCAAAGAGTTTCAGGAGTGATCAGACAAGTTAACATATGTAAAGGCTTTGCTAACTTTAAAGTACTATATCAGTGTTAGTTGTTATTTGTTGCAGAGGCAGCTCAGATTCAATGGTTAAGAGCAAAGGGCTTGGAATCAAGAAGATCTGAGTTCAAATCCAGTCTCAGACACTTCCTAGCTATATGACCTTGAGCAAGCCACTTAACCTCTGAATGCCTACATGAGAAGTAGGTGGCTCTGTGGATGGAGTACTGGACTTGGAGTCAGGAAGACCTAACTTCAAATTCAGCCTTAGATATATCCTAGCTGGGTGATCCTGGGTTTTTCACTTAACCTCTGATTACCTGATAAAAGGATCCCACTGAAGAAGGAAATGGCAAACCTCTCCAGTATCCTTGCCAAAAAAAACCCATGGATAGCTATGGTCCATGGGGTCATGAAGAGTCAGTAGGACTAAATAACAAAATTTATCATATTAAAAGAATGCTTTGTTTGTTTAGTATCAAGTTGTTCTAAGGGTTTTATAGAATGTAGATTCCTTTCCTTTTTTCTTACCTCCCCCTAATTTAGCACACAGCTATGGTGTTTGGTGAAAATCCATCTGTTAAAGGAAGAACCATCAGTTCCTTTATTTCAAGTGAATATTATTAAGGAGGGCTCATTACCCTGGACACTACATTTGTTCTCCTTCCCAAAACTGCCAGGATACAAGAAGAGCCAATTTCCCCTGGACTGTCCTCTAGAAACCTGCTTCCCAGACTGAGGGGGTGTCCTGAGATACAGGGAACCACTTATCTCCAGTGCTGGGATATTCACTCCCCTGGCTGGTCTGTAGAGTTCTAGAATTAAGGCTATACTTTACCAAACTTTTCCATAGCTCTTTCTTAAGAACTGCATTTTCTGACAATCTACATTTTATTTCAATTTAACAAAACATTTAAAACATACTCGACTCTCTCCAGTCCCCATTTTGGCATTTTAAACATTAAATGTCAATAACAGTTTACTAGAACTTAGCCTCAGGATCCAAACTGACTAACTCCTGAATGCATTAGGGAGTTCATGTTTTCCATTGGAAAGTATATTGTCCAGGAGTCCAAATACTTGGGCCCCAGGACTCTGCCACTAACTAGGGAGTAGAATTTCAAAGATATCTTTTTTTTTTAATCAAGGGACTTAAAAATTGTCTGATCAAGAGGTTCTTAACTTGGGTTCCATGAGTAGATTTTGAAGCATACATAAACTTCAATGGGGAAAAACAGTTACATCTCTATTTTCCCTAATCTCTCATTGCATTTTAGCATTTTCTTTCACTATGAATTTAAAACAACAAAACCATATTCTGAGAAGGGGTTCATAGACTTCTCCAAACCACTAAAGAAGCCCTTGATCCAATTTAATTTCCTTGTGTCCATTATAGATTGAGAACTTCAAGGGACCTTAGAAGTCACCTAGTCCAACTCCCTCATTTTAGAAATGAGGAAACAGAAACAAAGACTAGTTAGCATGTACAAAGTCACACAAGTAGTAAATGGCAGAAGTGAAATGTAAACCTGGGTCTTATCCCTCCAGGTTCTTTCCATTGGACTTTGCTAAACCACTTCATTTTCTAGACAAAGAAATTGGGATCCAGAGAAGGGAAGGAGTCTTGAAACCCCACTTCATATTGCTAATTCATGGCAGAACGAAGATCTGAAGGATCTTGAGGAAAATCACTGACAAAGTACACTTAGCACATATCCAGTGACAGTCTCATACCCTGGGTATAATGATAAAAGCACCAGACTTGTACTCAGGAAAGACTTGGGTCTGAACACAACTTCACAATTTGTGTAACCATGGACAAGTCTCTTAATTTCTCAGAGCTATAGCTTCTTAATGATAACTATTGTATTTGTTAAAAGAATCTTGAGGATAAAGTGAAATAATGTATGTAAAGTTCCTTGCCATCATTAAGATAGACAGTATATGACATTATTATTACTACTACATTTATTATTACTATTGACTTCAACAAATATCTTTTAGTCCTTAAGGAGGAACTATCACAGTGGGCAATAGAATAGTGTCCATATTTTCCTTTCCCAATATATTAATTTGCCAATGCCAACAAAAATAAAACTCATGATAAAACAAATGCAAAATTAAATTGAGTAGAATGAGACCTTCTTTGTCTCTGTATGCTATTATACTGAATTCAGTACCCTTCACATTTTGGGAGGTGGTAGAGGAAGTGTCCAGACCTGTGATTTCTTCTCTGGAGTGAACTCCCAGTTTGGAAATTCTCTCTCAAGCAGATCAGAGAGTTGCCTGGGAGATTGGAAAGCTAAGTGACTTTACTACAGTCACATAGCAAGTTCATGCCAGGGGTAAAATTTGAAGTCTTTCTTGATTCAAAAGACTACCCTTCCTTCAACTTCAAAAGCCTGTCTCTCACCTACTAGAACTTAATGGGTGTTTGTAGAATTGAAATGAATGAAGTTTAGTGAATAGAGATGGCTTATATCAGGGAAGGGTCATCTGTTAGGATTTAAAATCCTTGTCTTTCCCTTAAAGAAAGAAAACAGAAAGGAAATGGAGATTTATCTTGGCCCTTCCCAATGAGCTGGTTAGTAATCTCAGGCAAAACATGTCACTCCTCTGGGTCTCTGTTCCTTTGCCTGAAAAATGAGAGGGTCTTAAGATGAAAGTTGCAAAGGTCCTTGGATATGCATTTTCTCTGAAGTCTTCATTTTATGACTTAGAAAACTGAGGTCCAGAGATGAGAATTAACTTGCTCATGACCACCTAAGTTGAAAGAAAATAGAAAATTTAGAATTGCTCCTAAGATATTTTTACTCCAAAGCCAGCACTCTTTCCACTATATGATGCTAATTTGAGTTCTAGCTCTCATATTTTGTGATCTGAGAACAGTACCCTTTATTTTTCTAGAAAAACCATCTTGGTACAAATTTCTGCTGAATCTCAATAGTAGTAGTCTTCAGACTTTTTTTGATCATATACCTCTCAATTAAAAAAAATTGAACAGACTAGTATCTTTATGTTTACTTATTTAGAAATTGTATGCATTTACTACTTTACCAACAATTACTGCTATACCAATAATGTTATAAAACTTAAGTAAAAGATAGAAAATTTTAAAAGAACAGAAGATTAAAAAAATTACCTTAGAGTCAATTAGTTCCAATGGGAATTTTCTGAGTAGGAGAGTGACTTGGTTAGGCTAGTCCTTTGAGAAAATTATTTTCGTAGGCATGTCAGAATCAGTCCTTGCCCTAAAGCAGCTTACAGGCTGATTTGGCAGACAAAATTTTGGAGATACAAGAATCTTGAGACATAATCTAATTAGGAGGCTTTTGTAATAGTCCAAAAGAGAGGTAGTTGATAAGGGACTGATATTGTGAAATTGATGGAGGTTATTTAAATAGAAAGCATAAAATTTGGCAACTGACTAGATCTGTGGGGTGATAGAAAGTAAGTTATCAAAAATAACACCAAGGTTCCTAATGTGCATAACTCAAAGTATGGGGATGCCCTCAGTAGAAATGGAAAAGTTTGGGAGAAGAAAATATTTAAGGGAAAAAATGCATTTACATGCCTATTCATCCTGGGCTGTTCACCCTTTTCAAATAAAAATAAAATAAAATAAAATAAAATAAAAAACAAGAAGAGAGTGGGGACTACTTCTCCTCAGTGCAGAACCAGTAGTGAGAGGTTCCTGCTATAGCCATGAGTAATGTGAGGATGGAGTGTGGGGACAATAGAGTGGATGGATGTGCAGAGAATTTTTTTGTTCACTATTTGAGTAGGAATATGGTTATGGTACAGAATGGTAGCTAGGGATGTGCTGATAAATGTTTAACAACCAGCTCTTGGGAAAAGGGGACATTATACACAACACACTTTTAAGTCTAATCTTTAGTTTTAATATTTTCTTCATCATTTTGTTAAACCTAGACAATTACCAAAGCAATAAACCCTTGATTATAACTACTCTGAAGAGGCTGAAGTTATGTGTAGCCTCAGTGGACCAATAGTGGGAAGAGATGGAGTAAGACAGTGTTTAAGGGGTTTTTTAGAGTTGTGTTGGAGACAAGGCTGGATTGGCTATGGTGGACTAAAGGGAAAATGGCCCATTTTCCCATTCTCCAACTGGTTGATCACATATACCCTGGGGGGTCAAGCCAAGGTACTTCTGTGTTTATTAGAGGCAGAGAGGTGCCCAAAAGGGCAGAGTGTGGGGTCTTTAGTCAGGAAAATCTGAGTTCAAATCTGGTCTCAGACACGTAATAGCTGTATGACCCTGGGCAAACCATTTAACCACTGTTTACTTTGTTTTCCTCATCTCCAAAATGGGAATAATAATCCAGAGTTGTAAGGATCAAATGAGGTGATTATTGTGAGTCACTTAACATAGTGTCTGGCCCATAGCAGGTGCTGTATGTTATTCCCAAGCCACCACTTTAGAAACTATTGATGTAGCAGTGTACTACATACAGAACCCCTTCCTAGCAAGATGTGACAAATACCTCATCATCAGATTCTGAAAGAAGTAGTGTGGAGTAGCGCATCGAAAGCAGACCTGAACATGAGGAAGACCCGAGTTCTAGCCCCACCTCTGATGCCTCCTGGCCTGGCAGACCTAAATTTCTTCAACTCTTAGTGCTCTAGGTAGCTCTCTGGGGCCATCGGTTGAGAAGGTGGCAATGAGCAGTGATCAGATCAATTTATTCATTGTCTTCTACCAGTGAAATCATAAACACAGCCATCATCATTTGGTCTGTAAACAGAAAGTGCTAATGTACTGATGATTAAAAAAAATAACCTCACACTTTGGTCCTGATGTCATCCTCTTCTATCTTTCTTCTTCCCTAGGGAAACCAGTTGTAATAGCACTGACTCTCGACATTGCCAGTATTTCTAGTATTTCAGAAAGTAACATGGTGAGTGCCTTTCTTTCTCTCCTATACCACAAGAGATTGACTTTTTTTCATGTTTAATGGGTAAATGGTCTCCAGTATCATAAAAAGTTTTAAACATCAAGACCTAATCTCAGTTGAAGCTGGAGGGAAAGCTTGTCAAAGTCAAAGTAATTCACTGATCCTTCACCAGGAATGCCACAACCATGAGAGTGTTTATTTAAGCTGGAATAGTAGGAAAGTGCAAAGAGGTTAAGTAACCTCTAAGCCAACTGCAGCCCTGTAGAGTTCTCAGCAAAGGCAAGAGCTCCCAGAAGGAGTAGATTCTGATTTGGGTGACAGAGCATTCTTTCTTAATAGGGAATTTACAGACACAGTTTGGAACTATTTGAGCTTATGGGGATTCTACAGGCACACTTTGAAACTGATCAGGATTCTATAGATGGTTGCTTCTTTTGCATATCAGGAATCTGATCTGGACACCTTAGCTTCCCTTGTTAGCATGTCTGGTCTCACTGTCTGGAACAGGTTCAACTGGTCATAGCAGGGCTGCCAGCAGTCTTTGGAGCCTGGGACTCTGCTGTTGGACTTAGCAGGGGTGTGATACATTCTTGACAACTACACTCTACATTATTATATTTTAAATGTCCATAGTTCTGTCCATATTAATGGGCTTCAAAGGTCCAACACATAAAAATTTAGTATTTTAAGAGAGAGAAAGTGTGGGGTGGGGAATATATATTGGGGAATACTTGATATCATATAATCCCTGAGAGTGGGAAAAATGCATGACTTGCAATTAATATTTTTCAATAGTTCTCAAACTGAGGAAAAACTAAAGAGGGAAGCAAAGTGACATAATGGACAGAGTGCCTGGCCTGGAGTTAGGAAAACTCCTTTTCCTGAGTTCATATCTGACCTCAGACACTTACCAGCTGTGAGACTCCAGCCAGGTCACTTAACCCTATTTGACTCAGTTTCCTCATCCGTCAAATGAACTGGAGTAGGACATGGCAAATCATTCTAGTATATTTGGCAAGAAAACCTCAAATGAGGCCACAAAGAGTCAAGCATAACTAAAAGTGCCTGAATAACAGTTTTTAAAAACTAAGTGAAATTAGTTCATTTGCTAGTATAGTAGAAAGCATTTTAATGGACCTGGAAACAGGAGAATGGAATTCAAATCCTAACTTTGGGCAATTCACTTAACTTTTCTACAACTTCTTTTTCTCATTTGGGAAATAGCACAAATAATACTGGCACTACCTACATCACAGGGTTATAGTGACGAAAGCATCTTATAAACCTTAATATTATACTTAAATATGAGTTAGGGCCCATTGTGAACTAACTAGGAGTAACTCAAGCACTCAACATATGGACAAACAGTATTTGATATTTGTATCCAAAAAACTTTGGAGCTAGACTAGAGAAATATAAATTTTATGCAAAGGACCAGTTAAAAGGCTTAACCAGGCATTATGGAGAAAAAGGTCTTTGCTTACCTCTTCAAGTTACTACCCAAACTAAATAAGGTTGGTCTGTTCTCTTGTTGACACTGGCTGCCACACCTATTGCCACACTGCTCTTGAACAATTTATTGACAAATGTCTCTTTTGGACTTTCCTTTGATCTTAAATTTAGGACAATCTTCTTTCAGAAGATTAAATTTTTCTGTAAGGTTTTTTGCAAGGCTCCTTTCACCCCAGACAATGACCTACCTACCCTCATGCCTATAAAAACTGTCTCCTTAGGACTACACTGCCACCATCTACCTGAGGCAGCGCTGGTCAGATCAACGGCTGGTGTTTGATGGTAACAAGAGCTTTACTCTGGATGCTCGTCTTGTGGAGTTTCTCTGGGTCCCTGACACCTACATTGTGGAATCCAAAACATCTTTTCTACATGAAGTCACTGTGGGGAACCGATTGATTCGCTTGTTCTCCAATGGAACTGTCTTGTATGCTCTCAGGTAGATCTGTCTGTTCATACAAGCAAGATGGTAGCAATCAATGGATCAAGGGTCAGAGCAGATTTAGCTATTTTTCCAGCAAATTTAAAAATGAACCAGTCATACATGACCCTATTTTTCTCTAAGGAGACAGTAACTTTTCTTGTCAGTCTCTGTTTATGTCCTTATTTCCTATAGAAATGGAACCCTTCTGTAGAATTTAAGGTACCACAAATATACAGTTGTCTGTGGATCTAGGCAGGAGTCCAGAAGACCTTTTGTATGGTGGCTGTTTGACCTTTCTGAGGGTACTTTTCTATGTCTATAGAGACATTCAATCAGATATCCATTGGCCTGAGGCTAGGTTGTTTCCATTTTAAGACTTGTAGAGCTGGAAGAGATCAGAGATTTCATCCAGTCCAACTGTCTCTATACAGATGAAGAAATTGAGACTCAAAGAAACTAAGTGACAATCTCAAGGTCATACAGTTCTTTTAACAGTGAAAGCATGAATAGAGAACCAAGGTATACTGACTCTCAGTCTAGATATTATGGAAAACAGACTCTCCTTGGGACTGAGTTCAAGCTCTTAAAACTGGAATTTCATAGGAAGTACCAGTGTAATGTGTTTCAGAGAACCAAGAAAGAACTGAATTTTTTGTACTCCTCATTTCTCTTTTTCCACTAAAAATTGGGGGAGGGGGAGGGGGAATATAAAATTTCAAACATTCCACGGAGTTCTGCCCTTTTATAGGAATTTAAACATATTAAATGGTATCAGAAATAATAACTGTAAGCCTTGGACTTTATGTCCAAGATGTCTGAGTCACTTTGGAGTCACTTTTAGTGAAGTAATATGGTCCAGGAGAAGGAGAACAGTGGCAGTAATTCAGGGCTCTTTTCCTGACTGACACTAACTGGCTCTATGACCTTAAGCAGTTCATTTAACCTCTATGCGCCTTGATTTGCTCATCTGTCAAATGGAGGTAATAGTCATTTCCTTACTACCACAGCTCATGGAGAAGATTCTTGGAAAAAATTTCAAACATTATACAAATGGAAGATATTAGCCAATGCTTTGCTTCTAAATTAGGAACGCTTCAACTTCCACCTTTTGGGACCTGTTTCTCTTGATGTTCCTTTAACAATATCTAAGCTTCAAGCAGAGGCATTGAAGTGTCATTTGTCACCCAAAACCCTAGTGATACTTTCAGCACAGGTCCAAACCACATGTTCACTTCAAGAATCAAGCTAAAAGTCCTTGGGGCCTCACTATTAGAAGGGAAGACATACTTTGTAAAGCATCCCCTTAGGACATGCTTTCTGAAACTCAGGCTCTTTCCCCCCCCAGAATTACTACCACTGTTGCATGTAACATGGACCTATCTAAATATCCCATGGACACGCAGACGTGCAAGTTGCAGCTGGAGAGCTGTGAGTATAATATCCTGTGAGCCCTTGAGATTATTTTCATGGCTGACTTTAAATCTGTTTAATAGCAAAAAAAAAAAAAAGAGCATCAGCTGTATATAGTGTCTGTTCTTGATATTAATCCAGGATGACAAGAGCCCCTCTGACTGCTTGCACCAAGAGATTTGGGTAAGTATGCTAAAAGAGAGAAATTTTTGGCTATTATACCTTCTTTGGAACACAATTATAAGTGGTTACCAATTTTTTTCTGGATAATCTTGGCCCTCACAATCCAAAGAAATGTTTTTTGATACAGTTACTTTCCTGTGGCAGACTATCAGCAATTTTTGCTGCTTTATGCATTTGTAGACCTATAGTACTTCTAAAATAGGAAAATGAAGGAGACGGGCTATCATGGAAAGCCTCAATCCACAGTTTTCCCACTTAGCATCTCTAAATGTGGGATAGAAGGAGAGAAAGAAAATGAGAAACATGGATAAGATTAAAAGAAAGTGAAATGAATTCTAATGGAGTGAAAATAAAACAGATTTCTTTGAATTCACCAAACAGAATAATAATAGCTAACATTTATATAGCATTAATGATGCTCTAGGCACTGGACTAAATACTTTATAATTATCATCTTATTTCTGTCCAACGACCCTGTAAGGTAAGTCTATTATTACCCTTATTTTACAGATGAGAAAACTGAAGCAAACAGAGCTTAAGTGACTTGCCTAGGATCACATACCTAGGAAATGTCTTAGACTGGATCTGACCTCGAGTCTTCCTGACTCCAGACCCAACTCTCTATCCACTGCCACCCTTAACTGTTTCTAAGATAATTGTTAATATTATATATCTGTAAAGCACTTTGCAAACCTTAAAACTTTATTTCAAGGCTAGCTATCATCATCATCATCAATATTAGTAGCAGCAGTGACAGCAGCAGTAGTAGCAGTAGTAGTAGTAGTAGTAATAGTAATAGTACTTGTAGTAGTAGTGGTGGTGGTGGTAGTGGTAGTAGTACTTATAAAGGCAGTGGTATGATAGTAAATAATATTTAACGACCTGCTCTCCAAAGGGAAAAAATATATATTCTTGAAAGTCTAGACAATTAACAAAACAGCAACTTGGGAACATCTAGATGGTTCAGTGGATAGAGCCCAGACCTAAAGGTGGGAGATCCCAAGTCCAACTCTGACCTCAGACACTTCCTAGCTGTGTGACCCTGGGCAAATCACTTAACCCCCATTACCTAGCTCTTACTACTCTTCTGTCTTAGAACTAATACACAGTATTGATTCTAAGATGAAAGGTAAGGGTTTAAAAAACAAACTGAACTCAAACACTGCCTTACTGTCATATTTTCTGATTTCCCAAAGTAAATAAACATTCACCCTTACCTTCCATCTTAAAATCAATATTATTGGTTCCAGAGCAGAGGAGCAGTAAGGGCTAGGCAATTGAAGTTAAGTAACTTGCCCAGGGTCACATAGCTAGGAAGTGTCTGAGGTCAAATTTGAACCCAGGATCTCTATGCCTGGTTCTCTATTCACTGAGCCAATTAACTGCCCCATGTGACAAAATTTTAACAATTGGTTTGAGTCCAAAACATTCTAGCACTTCCTGTTTCTGAGATAATTTATAATCAGTAGCTTGGGCGACTAGTGAATATAGGCTAACAGGGTTTTAAATAACAGAAAGGGTCATGATTGAGATTTTCCTTCCCAAAAGGATCCAAACTAATATTTAATAGGGGAACAAACTTTTTTGTCCCACCTTTGAACAAAAAATGTATGAAGTATTTTTGGTTCAGGTTTAGTGTCTCATAGATTCCTACCTGATAAGAATCACACATCAGCAACCTGAGCTCCTAAAGAGTAGTTTCAAGCTTTTCTGGCTAAAAAATTACTTAGATTTTTTTGTTTGTTTAGTTTAGAAGCCAGTGTGCTCAGAATTACTGTTTAGCTCTAAAAAGTGAGAACTATGTGGTTGTTGGAAAAACACATTGTTGTAACAAAGTAGAGCACAACAGAAGGGAGGGGAGTTTTTATATGAAAACCTTTCTTTTATTTTATTTCGTAAGGCATTAAATCATTGAATTAGAAACTTCTAGATTTAAAGGTCATAAAAACTGATTTCCTGGATCTTTGACAATATCACAGACAAGCAATCATCCCAAATCTACTCCCACTCCTCTGATTAGAGCAAGGTCCATTAGCTTGGTTTGGTTTGGTTTTATGATATTTTGGCAATTGTATTTTGATAGACTTGGTTTCCTGTGAAATCCTTTGTATTTTGTTTTACATATTTAAAAACATGATTCAGATAAAGGATCCATAGACCCCACCAGCTTACCAGAGGTCCATGACACACAGAAAGATTAAGGACCCTTGAATTAGAGGAATCTCTTAACCTGAAAAGTCTCCCCATTCCATTTTTAGACAGCTATGATTACTTAGAAATTCTTCATGTTGATCTAAAATCTTCCTCTCTATAATGTTCTTCCACTGATGATAAGCAAAATAAATCTAATTCCCCTTCCATGGGAGAGACTTTTTACATATCTGAAATTATCATGCTTCTAAGCTATCTAAGCTTCTAAATCTTAGTCTTCTCAAGGTTCAAACTAGGATCATGTAATTAGAGCTTCAGGGAATAACCACAGTCTTCTATATCTCTATATTTTACAAATTAGATAATTGGGTCCCAGAGATGCTTAGTGATGTGTCTGTGATCACACAGTAACAGAACTAAGATTTGTAGCCAGGTCCTGTGACTCCAAATGCAGCACTCTTTCATCTGTACTGCACTATTCTTTGCTCTTTATTCAAGCAACCAATCCTCTTGTAACCTGATCTGGGATCCTCTCATCTTCCAGGTTGCTCTCCTCTGGACAATTCAATTCAACCCAATAGGAATCTATTAAGCACTTGCTGTGTGCTTAAGAGTTGAAGATAAAAAGACAAAAAATGAAAAATTGTCCTTGCCATCCAGAAGTTTAAATTACGCTAATCTATCCAAAATAAGAACAGATAAATAAATACAAGGTAACACGAGAAAAGGCAAGGCAACTTACTAGCAACTAGAGAGAATTAGGAAAGGGTATGTGTAGGAGTTAGCATCTAAGATAAATCTTGAAGTACACCAAGATTTCTAAGAGGTAGAGGAGACATGTTCTAGCTAATCAGCATCCTGGAGCACAGTACTCTAGATATGGTCTGAAGATTGTATAATGAAATAGAATTATTACCTTCCTAATTTTGGATCCAGTACTCTTTATAAATTCCACATTCAAGTGCTCTAAAGGGCTTCATTATTCACCTATTGGCTAAAATAAATTGACTGATAGGGAAATGAGGACAAAAATTCTGGAAAAAATGTTTATAGTAATTTGTTTCTACACCAAGATCTAAGGAGTAACCAGAAGTTGGTTCTCTATTATTTCTGGAGTGTTCAGAGAGGATTAGCAACTCTGGCAACTGTTGCTGATCCCTTTTCAGGGCTGTTAATCCACCTTTGGTGTCCACCTGTCAGCCAACTGTTGATTATGACTCCAAGAAGCTGTAGTATGCACAGTGGCCACATCCCACTTCTTGGCAGGAAGGCTAGACCAGATTAAGGGTAACCAATAGATCTCAAACTAGTCACTGAGTTGGGGTGATGTCTACTCTAAGCATTTGAAGATTTCTCCTGGCAGAATGTGCAGATGAGAACAATTTGTTCCAACAGTCATCAAGTCAGCTGAAGCAGGCACTGTGGAGCACTTAGAACTTGGTCAGAGAGCAGAGATGCTAAAATCATACACTGCAGCCCATTCCATTGCCAGTCATTCTGACTTTTGTCTTTACTATGGACTTGGGTTACTCTGTAAGAGGGAATGAGATTGACAACTTTGGGCAATTTTGCCTCATTTAAATCCAGCTCATGCAAGTCAAGATATCATTTTGTGATATCATTGGTCCTCTTTAAAAAATGGACAAACAGCAACTTTAATCTCCCCTGTAGACTGAGTGGATTTACTATACCAATAGTATATGTGGAGAAATGTATGAAATGAATAGCTTTGTTGATAGAAGTGAGAGTGCCCAATGTGCCCTGAGTCTAAACCAGATGACCAGGATAATCTCAACAGAGTCCAAATAAGAAAAGAGTTACCAAAAGAATGTAAGAGGAGGCATGCTGTTAAGTCTAATGTAATATTTCCTTTCTGACCACAGCAACTGGGGACATTTGGGGGATAGTACAATAGTTGCCTAGATCTAGGCTATTTGAACATCCACAACTTTACTTACTAATCCATGTAGCAATACTTATAAATGTATCAATTCCTTTAATTAGGTATATTAGGAAGAATTTAGACAGATTGGGGAAGAAGTAGGTTTGAATTCTACTTCTTAACATTTCCAAGCTGTGTGACCATGGACAAGACAGTTATGCCATCAACTAATGAAGACAATAATATCTGAAACATCAGACTTCCATGGCTGTTGTGGAGATCAGATTAGATATGTGAAAATGCTTTGTAAATCTTAAAGCCTAATATTAATATTAATTATTTTTATTAGATGTTTCCATTTATAGTTCTTTAATTGCAATAAGTTTACATTTCTTTATGCCTAGCAAAATTTTCTTTAATTTGTTTTCCTTTAAGTTAAATTTTATTTTTTCAACTAAGAAAAATCGATTTCCTTTTCTTCCCAACTCACACTTGCCTGCTGAACAATAAACAAAGCCTTGTAACAAATGTAGTCAAATACATTCCCACATTGTCCCTGTCTGAAAAGTATTTGTCTCATTTTGCCTCTAGAGTCTATCACCTATCTGTCAGGAAATGGGTGGCATAACTCATCTTTGATCTTTGATATTGGTCCTCTGATCATTGCATTGATAAGAGTTCTTAAGTCTTTCAAAATTATTTGGATTATTTTTTAGTGTTGTGGTTCGGATAATATAATTCATTCTCCTGGTTCTGCTCACTTCACTCTACATCTATTCATATATCTTTCCAGATTTCTTAGAAACTGCTAGTTTCATCATTACTTATGGTAAAATAGCATTCTATTATATTCATGTTCCATAATTTGTTAAGTTGTTCCCTATTTTATTAGAATTCCTTAGTCTTTGGGACTTTTTTTCCCATTTCACAAATTGCCACTGAAATATTTTTATACATATGGGCACTTTTCCTCTTTCTTTGATCTCTTAGGGATGTAGACTTAATCTTGAAATGCTGAGTCAGTGGTTATACAGAATCTGATGACTTTTTGAACATAACTCCAAAATGCTTTTCAGAAAGGCTAAATCAACTGATCCACCAACCATCCATTACTGTGTCTACTTTTAAAATTAAACTTTTTTTTTAATTTAAAAGTCCATTTCCTCTCTTCCTCACTATTGAAAAAGGAAATAAAAATAAACCTTTGAGACAACTATGCATGGTCAAGCAAAACAAATTTCCCATTGGAAATTAGATAGATAGATAGATAGATAGATAGATAGATAGATAGATAGATAGATAGATAGATAGATAGATAGATAATGTCTAATTCGGCATCCTGAGTCCCTCACCTGTCAGTCTGGAAGTGAGCAGCATGCTTTATCATCAGTTCTCTAGACTCGTGTTGGTTCATTGAGCTGACTGAAGTTCTTAAATGCTTCAAAAGCATTTGTTTTGTTTTGCTTTTACAGTTGTTATGATAAATTGTTTTTGTTCTGCTCACTTTATATTAGTTCATACAAGTCTTCTTAGGTTTCACTGATATCATCCCTTTTATTTTTCTTATGACATGAGAGTATTTCATTATACTCATATACTGTAATTTATTTAACTATTCCTAATATGATAGACAACCTTCTAGTTTCCAGTTTTTTGCCACAACAAAAAGGACAGCTATAAGTTTTTGTTCACATGAGTCCTTTTGCTTTTTGATCTTGAGATATAAAGCCTAGGGTTGGTATTGCCATATCAAAGAGTATTTATGGTTTACTTAATTTAAGAACATAGTTCCATTTGCTTTCCAGAATAAGTGGATCAATTCACAGCTCCACTGACAGGACATTGGTGTGACTGCTTTTGCACAGTCCCTGCAGCATTTGTCATTTTCCTCTTTTTTTTTTTCAACTGCCCATTTGATGAGTACAAAGTAGAAACTCGATGTTGCTTTTTAAAAATATTTTTCTAATTATTAATTATTTTGAGCCTTTTTTAACATGGCTACTGAGAACCTGGATTTTTTTCCCTTTGAAATCTTCCTATTCATATCTTTTGGCCATTTATTCTTTGGAGAATGCTCTTAGGCTTTTGTATTTGAATCAGTTCCTTATATCTTTTGGAAATGAAACACTTTTCAAAGAAATTCACTGCCATGATTTCTCCCAAGTTACCTGTTTCCCTTCTAGTTTTAGCTGTAGGCAGCAAAAAATTCTTATTTTTATGTAATCAAAATTTCCATTTTCTCTTCTGTGATCTATCCTTTGCTCATAAATTCTTGCCCTAAAATCTAATTCTTGGATCAAAAAGCTAATTTCTTCAGTATTCTTCTTCATTACTTGTAATGTAAACCTCTCTGTGTTCATTTGGAACTTACCTTGAAATATGGTGTGAGATGTTAGTTCTATACCTAGTTTCTACCAGACTGCTTTCTCACTTTCCCAGGTTTCTGTAAAATTTTGAGTTGTTTTTTTTCCAGGAGCTGATTTCTTTGTGTTTATCAAACACTGTACTAATGTGTTTGTTTCTATATGTTGCATACCTAAACTGTTCCATTTCACTGATAAATGTATTTCTTTACAAGTATCAAATTATTTTGATGATTACTGCTTTGTAGTACAGTTTGAGGTCAGATACTGCTAGGTTCTCATAGTTTCCATTCTTTTTTTCATCATTTCCATTGAGATCCTTGATCTTTTGTTCCTCCAAATGAATTTTATTATTATTTTTTCTAGCTCTATAAAATAATCCTTTAATATTTTGACTGGTATAACAATGAATAAGTAAAATATTTCATATAGTATTTATTGATTTTATTATATTGGCTCAGCCCCATCCCCCATGAGAAATTAATATTTTTCAATTATTTAGGTCTGTCTTCATTTCCTTCTTTTACTACCATAATCATGAATTTCCTATTTTTGTGTTGGTAGGTAGACTCCCAAGTATTTTGTATATTCTGTAATTATTTTAAATGGAATTTCTCTTTCTATATCTTTCTGCTATGCTTGATTGATAAAATACAAAAATGCTTTTAACTTATGTTAATTATTTTATATCCAACAATTTTGTAATAGCTATTTCAATTAATTTTTAGTTTCTATAGTTCTCTAAATAAACAACCATATCACCTGCAAAAAAAGCAATAATTATGGTGCTTCTTTGCCTAAATTTATTCTCTCAACTTCTTTTTCTTCTCTTATTGCTATTTATAATATTTTATTGCTAAATCAAATAGTAGTAGTAATGATGGACACTCTTGCTTTGCTCCTAATCTTATGAGGAAGACCTCTCATTTAAACCCCATTATAAATAAAGCTAGTTCTTAGTTTTTAGATGGATGCTACATGGTATATTGAAGAAGGATTTCACTTGACTCTCATGTTTGTATTTCAGAGTTTTTATTCATCTTCAGGCTTTTTATCAGGTCTTTTCAATTTATATGTGGATTCTCCCTAATGTTGCCTGCCCTTTAGTTCTAAAAATCTGAGGAAGTTTTCTTTCATAATTCTTGATATATGATACCTGGCCCATAAAATAATCTAATAGTTCTTAATTTATTTCTCCTTGATGTTTTCCAGGTCAATTTTTTAAAAATATGAGATTCCTTATATTTTCATCTTTTTTTCCTTTATTCTAATATCCTATATAGACTCATAAAGTCATTGATTTCTGTTTGATACATTTTAATTTTCAATTTTCATTTATTTCCATTAAACTAAGCAGTTAATTTTCCCTCCAAGTCATTAATTCATAGTTTTCTTTTCTAATTATTCTAGCAGTTTAATTTTATATACAAAGTCATTTAAAAACTTTTAAAACTCTATCATAATTTTTTCCCAGGAATGTTAATTGACCCTGTGTTCAGGCTGTTTTTTTCTTTGATGTTTTTATTAATGACATTTTGGAGTTGATCTTGCCTAGATTTGTGTCTTGCTGTTTTTGACTATAATAATTCTTTATCATGGCACTCTTTTTTTGTTCACTCATCTACCCAACCTTACTTCCAATAAAATTGGGACTTTATTTTAGGGCCTTACTCTGTGTATATCTGAAGGGATGTCTGATCTTATTTTATACTTTCTAGGACCCTGCTACTGTTCTCTCTTGGTACTGAATACTTGTTCTTCAAGAATATCAGGGATGGGGGGCAGCTGGGTAGCTCAGTGGATGGAGAGCCAGGCCTAGAGATGGGAGGTCCTAGGTTTAAATCTGGCCTCAGCCACTTCCTAGCTGTGTGACCCTGGGCAAGTCACTTGACCCCCATTGCCTAGCCCTTACCACTCTTCTGCCTTGGAACCAATACACAGTATTGACTCCAAGACGGAAGGTAAGGGTTTTAAAAAAAACAAACAATAATCTCAGGGATGGTTTAGTCTAAGATGCAACAAAAGCAAGCCCTTGACTCCAATTTGAGTCTGGGTGATACAACTATAGGCTTGCCCAGTAGGACTTTTGGTAGACTATCAGCTAGCTAAAAAGCTCTGTATGTCTCCATGCACTCCTTGGTTTTTGCTTCCTGACCTGGTTAATTTGCTGACAGTGAAGATTAGGCTAGGAATTAAATTCAAGACACTACTTCTAGATTTTTAACGAAACATCTGCTGCTCACTTCTATTTTCACTCCTCTCTCATTATTGAGCCTAGGCATGCTATTGCTCCTCACCCTAGTCCTCAATTGCCTTTGCCATCCCTAGACTCAGTTCCTCTCCTCAATCCATTATGATAGACCTCTAGAGTCAAAATGTCAGAGGTTCTAGTAAGCTCTTATTCCTACTTCTTACACTGATGCCCAGGTCAGTTCCTATTGTATCAACAATCCTCTTTACTGTATCCAAATTCATGACCCAGTACAGTTCCTGGATTGAAATAGTATAAATGGTGCCCTCTTGGCCAGTGCCTCCTGACTTCTTCTATCTATCTCCCTAGTTTGACATAGCCAAGACAAATGACCTGCTTTTTTTATTTCACAGCTTAGTCTAGTACTCTTTTAGGACTTTCTTGGAGTAATTGTGAAGATAACTGGACTAAACTATTTTTTCTTATTCTACTTTTATTCTTTGAATTTTCAATATCCATTCTACTCCCAGATGTAGAACTGTAGGATTTGGTGAACAATTTAATTCAATAACCATTTGTTAGTATAAGCTATGTGTGATCCCATTCCATGCTGCATCCTGATGTAAAGGTGACCCTGGAGTTATGCCAATCAAGTAAAAATCTCAGAAGGTTCTACCAAGGTAGAAATTATTATGGATGAGCTGTCTGATCCAAGGATACAAACTAGCTAAGTTCTTAAGGGTTTAATCCAAAAAGACTGGTCACTCAGGCACCAGAATTTTACTGGCCCCAGAAACTCAAGAAGATAGTAACTGAGACATAGGAGGGGTCTTTTATGGAGAAAATACCCCCAATTAATGAAATCACAGATTTTTAAGCATTTAACTAAGTGGAAAACACTGTGTCTGGTACTGGGGGAGATAAAAAGATAATCAGGATATGGTCTCTGCTTTCTGGAGTCCTATAAACTTACTCATTTATTCATTCAATAAATAAATATTTATTAAGTACCTGGTATATTCAAAACAATGTGCCAGATACTCAAAAGAAGCAAAGTTTAGATAATCCTTGGTCTCTGCCCTTAATGAGTTTACAGGTAATTTTTATACAATATTACATGATTAACAAGAGTTGTGTTTTGTTTTAGTGTTCTTTGTGAGGTACGAAGGGAAAGGGAGGCAAAGCATTATAGGCATTCAGAACAGTGTGAGCAAAGTTATGAAGGCAGAAGGCTACATCATATATTAAGAAACAGAACATAGATTATTTTGACTTGAGTGCATTGAGAAATCAGAGAAGCAAATTGAGTGAAGCTCAATTTTTCTGCCTGTAGATCTACTCTTTTTTGACAAAATTCCAGTGGTAGTTCATAGAATTCCATACATTGCTGATAAAAAAATTCTTGATTCTTGAACTCTATCAGTTTTCAGACTGGAGTCCCTATCTTTATAACCATTCTATTTTCTTTCTTAACCAAATATTTTTAAAGTTTCTGTTCTGAGACCTATCAGGGTTCTTTCTTGGATTAGTTTTGATTAAAGACAATCCCTCTTACCTTGTTTTGTTTTGTTTTGTTTATCTTCCTAGATAAGTTGACCTGCATTGCCTAGTTCCCAAAGGTGATATAGAATAACAGTTACAGACATAGGAGTTAATGTGAGATAACAGACAGTCTCATGCTTACCCTACCCATACCCTTTATAATTTTCCAAATTTGCACCTTGCCCTAGTCCTTCATCTTTGTTACCTAAAAATATCCAATCATTTTTAGATTATTCTTATTCAGAACCTATTGTATTTCTTTGATCATTTGATTTCCCTTTCTCTTGGATTTTCACACTTCAACTGTCTTGAGATGAAGCAACTAAAATTGTACATGCTATTTCTAATATGAACATAGCATGAGAGTAACATTATGCATTCTGTATTCTCATGTCTTTCTATTCTAGGAGTCACTATATAACTGTTAGCTTTCATCTTTATGGCTTCTGTTTACCTGGGTGATTTTCTCTGGGTCTATGTTCATTTTCCCCTTGTGTGTCCTTGGAATATCCTCATGCATTAGATTGTGTTGTAAGCTGCCAAAGGTCTTGGGCATAATGGTACGCCAAGGATTTGAGCAATGACAATTGTCAAAAAGTTGGTAATATCTGTGTCCCTAACATTTTCTCAGGTATGCCTGAGCCAGGCATTTGGGGGTTCTGTTAATCAGCAGTGAATTCAAGAAACTTTTTCAGATTTATAACTGTTAACCTTGAGTGGATCATCTTATAATCATTGTTTGGCTAATTTTTCCCTTAATTAATTCATTACTTCATAGATCAGCCAATCAATAAACATTTATTAAGAACCTATTGTGTGCTAGGCACTGTCTCAAGTGCTGGAAGCACAGAGATGAAGCTTAACTTGTCAATCTGCTGTCCACTCATTCAATTGCTGCAACTTCTCAACACTTCATTCCATCATGTGGACTTAATGAGTACCTGGATAGCTTATAAACATTTGCAAAGTTGGAAATTCACTATAATTGGCTTTATTATCACCTGAAATAGTCACTGGACTTGAGTGTCTGGTTGATTTTGACATTTCGTAGAAAGTTTGCCATATTTAAAGTTCTACTACATATAATTCCAATGAAACTACATTTAAGTGGACACTGTGATAGTCTCATGATAAACACCAGAGATTTTATATGAAATGAATTAACCTCAGTCCTTCATTTGTCATAAACATCCCAAAGCAACCACCATTGAAGTCACCACTAAACTGCAGAAACTTCAGAGAGCGGCATTTGTGATTGGTGTCCAGGGGCAGCCACTCAACAGAGATGATTTCTCAAGGCATCAGATACAGCACATGTAAGAGATGAAAAATTAGTCAAGCACTGGAGGCCATTGAGTATTCTTTATGTAAGGGCACAAACGGGCAAACATTAGAGTAACAGAATCATTATGAAGCAGCCATCATTTTTCAAAGGTAGACATTTAATTAAAGATTTCAGACAGACAGATTAATTATCTTGTTTATTAAATTAATGCAATAGCTTTCTTGATGCAGTGCAGCTGTTTGGTGGCTAATCCAAACTTCAGGTTATCAAAAAGATAACTCATTTTTTCCCCACATGGAAAAAGTAATTGCCCTTGACGTGTTCTACTTCAGCTTGTTCCAAATCCCTGAGGCTGGATTCTTAATACAACTCGATGGCCTGCCTGCTTAAACACTACCTGTGCTTCCCTAGTGGGGGAGGGGGGGGAAGAAGAACCATTCACTAAATGTTCAACAGCAGGCAGCTGGTTAATAGGAACCTTGCCAAGAAGATTTTTTTTTAAATCTATCCATCAGAAAACATTTTTACAATCCTACAAATATTCCCCTGGGCCTTTCAACATCTCATAGTGTCATCATACAGGTTTATTTGATGTTTTTGAGCATCTGCAAAGCAAAAACATATAATTCCAGAGTAGGATTTATATCTTCTGTTTTTACTTATATTCTGACTTTCTTTCATCTGTAGCTTCTTTGAGATTCTTTGAATACTTATGTCACTAGATGACAGTACACCAGGGATGGTATAAGGGAAAGTACAAACTGAACTTATATCAGAGATTTAGCAAATAGACACATCCTCTCTGCTGGAAAGAGTTTTTGATTTTCCTTGAAAGCTGTCTCCCACAGTCAATGCACATAAAATTAGAATCTGCTGGCCTTTAAAAATGGATCTATAATTTTGTGAAAGTAAAATGGTTTTTAGGTGTTATAATGGCATATGTTGTGCAGTCATCAAAGACATCTAGAGGATTTTCTTGCATGTAGGTTGATGACTGGGTTATGGGTATATATAGTAATCATAAATAATTGGGACAGTGAGAATCATCAGAATGTGAGAATCCTCAAGGAACAGCACCTGACATTTCATGCACATAGTAGAAGTTCAGTAAATATTTGCTAAATAAATAAAAAGAAGAGAGGATGTCCTGTGTAGTGTTTCAGGGTTCAAAAACTCTAGAGAAAATATCAAAAGGGGCAAGTGAAATTATTTTTCAGTGGCAGAGTCAGGCCTGCCTCTTAGAATGTTCCCCTATGTGTCTCCACAGATGACATTTACTATGGTCTTGGTAAAGTGCCTTATACCCAGCAGCTTCTATGGGGATTGGGAGTTGGGTTGGGTGAATTTATAGAGAACTGCCACTCATATTCCTAATCCAAACTACCTTCTCTTTTTCCAGATTATCTTTCACTTTTTTTTTGAGAATTTACATTTTCAATTAATTGCTCAATTTACTTTGATGAAATTTAGCATTGAGTTTTCAAGTTTTTTTTATTCTGCTGGTTATTTCCATTATGTCAGTCATGAGTAATTATTATTTTTCTCTTGAATCATTTGGGAACATGCTGCTATTGTTCTATGCTACCTTGGGGTTCCATAGGATCTTCTGCCTTAACAGGTATTGATTCATTTTTATTCATCTTGCAATATTTATTCAGAAATGTTTGGACTTCTTAAAATGATCAGGAGGTCATTTTGTTCCTTTCCTTTTTTAACATCTTTTATGTTTATTTATGCTCAAGATCTTGAGTTTAATTTCTCCTCAGATCTTTGGTAAATTCAGTCTCTTTTCCCTTATATTCCCCCCATCACTCAGTTTTTGTCTCCTTCCCCTTTGATATCAGTTTCCTCAGGGACTAGATATCAAAGTTGTCTCAGCTTCCTCCCATGCTGGGGAATAATAGCATTTTCAGGCTCTCCCTCAAATGACTTCTGGAAGGGATATATCTCATCTAGTTGCCGGTATCATCTCTTTCAGGTCTGATCTAATTCTCTATATACCCTCACTTTCTGCTCCAGTTTCCAATGTTCTTCATTCTTTGGTTGAATCTCATCACAGCACAACATGCTGCTACCCAGATGCCCAGGCAGAATATATTTCCCAGTTCCTACAATAGAGGGTAAAGGAGTAGGAAGAGTTGAGTTCTATTCCAAGCCCATGGGTTGGGTTGTATAACTCTGCTAGAATAGGATGACCATTAGGGAAGGGGATATGGAATGTGAGTCCATTAGGGATTAGGAATCAGCCTTATCTCTTTAGGTTCATTGGTTATTATCTCCATAAAGTTCTTGGTACCTTAGACAATGGGAAAAGCTGAAATTATTTTACCTCATGTACATAATTCCTATTTAGGAAAAATATGAGAGGTTGCAAAGATCAGAGAAAATGTTGAGTCTTCCATGTTATTGGTCACATGATCCAGAGACCCCTTCACCCAAAGGAAAACTGTAACTATATTTCTACCCTCTAAAAAAAATAAACAAATAGTCCTAAACAAATGAATATATGAGTAACTGACATGTTGCCTCTCAAGGAAATTCCAAAGGTCTCTATGATGATCAACATGTTATGGGTCTTTACCTGAAAATATAAAGTCAAAGAAACATGTTTTTAAAAAATTATCACTTCATTTTTAACTTGACATAGGAATTTCACTCTAAAAATAATTCCAGGATTATTAAGGAAGAATCCTTGTGCTTACTTTGTTTGCTATGTTCTACTAAGGGACACCTGGGATAGTTAACACCATGTAACCCTTATTTTTACAATAAAAATCATAACCACAAATAGGATATGACTTATATGACAACATCCCATTGACACTGATTTTTTTTTTCCAGGGGGTTATGATGGAAACGATGTGGAGTTTATGTGGTTGAGAGGGAATGACTCTGTCCGGGGCCTAGAAAATTTACGACTGGCTCAATATACTGTGCAGCGGTATTTCACCTTAGTCACTAAGTCCCAACAGGAAACAGGTAAATGAGGGAGATGAAATTCAATAAAAGGAAAAATTACTGAAATGAGGAGGGATGATAGAGATAGGGTAGGATTACTGAATGTAGAAGTATCTTCAATTCTCCCTTTTACTTTTTTCATTGCCCTTCTGGATAGAAAAGTCTCCTGAGAAAAGAGAATTGGGCCTGTCCCTGTCCATTTAAAACACAGAAGCGGAATAACTCTCTAAGGAACAGAAGACATTTCTAGGCCAATTCTGAGGCAAAGTGACATTTTTCCAAAGTCATTTTCTAATAGTCAGTGAAACCCTGGGGCTCTCACATGCATAAAATTCACCTTGAAATCACTTTGTTGAAATGATATTTCTTCTGTGTTTTATGGGATTGGCTCTCTGCCACAACAAAAATTAATACTGTATTGATAGGTGAGGAAGCTATCAGAAATTCACAACATCAGCAGGGTTATTTCCACACTGAAAAAGGAACAAATTGTTTGTTTCGCAGTGTTTCAGTAATTAGATATCCTACAATCTCAGGTCTGTCAATAATCTTTCCTTAAATATGCATATGATTTCTCAGGTATAAAATAAGACTGCAGTGTTTTTTTCCTCAATACCCTGTGATAACATCAAGGATCCTTACTACCAGCAATGTTTATGAATGTCAAAAACACATATCATATTGAGCAAATAGCATTTTTCAGATCTGGGATCTACTTAAATTTTGTAATTTTTCAGGTCTCAGCATGAGCCAAGATTACTTCAATTTTAAATATCACAAATAATTATTGATAGCTGGCAACTTCTACTTTTAATAAAAATTGGAATTATTATTTAAAGTCACTAAAGATCCAGGATTTCATAAAAAAAAAACTAATTAAATGTGGAGGTTAAATGTTCCTGAAGATTCCTTTAGAAGTCAGGGGAAAGGGTTCAAATATCAAGAAGCAGCATGGTACAGTAGATAAAACACTGGCTTTGGAATCAGTAGACCTGGGTTCTACTCCTGATTCTACCATTCTCTGAATGTGCAGAGGTTGAAACATAGCCTTAATTTCCTCATGAGCAAAATGAGAAAGTCAATGCCCTGTAAAGGCACTAGATTCAATTAATAGACTTTATTTTCCATAAAAGGAGCCATTGGGTCTTCAATGACTTTTTGGGCATTTTAGATACTTGGTCTAAGTTTCAATTCTCAGGTTTCCATTTTTGCAAACAGAGCCTCCTGTGTTTCCTATCACACCACAACTTTCCCATGACCAGTTAGATCTCTACAATTCCCCTAGTATAAAATCTACCCCTTCATGTGGTCTATTGACAAAATGATTGCTCCTGGCTTTGACCATCTCATCCACTTCTTTCCACTCGCCATCATTTTGTAGATATTCGTTAGGTAGAACAAAGCCATTGCCTAGCCAGACCAATCTACTATAATATACAGGCAGATATTTTCTAGATAACTCATTATTCATCATTCTTTTATTCAAAATTAACTAACTTCTATGATTAGAATATGATAATTACTCAGAATGATGACCCAGAGTTATTTTAAGAGCTTTTTGAATCACCAAAGAGGCAGGCCTTGGCACACCTAGGTGGTATAGTAAATAGAGTGCTAACCTTGGAGTCATGAAGGTATGGGTCCAAATCTAGTCTCAGGTATTTACTATGTGACCCTATACAAATCATTTCTGTCTGCCTAGTTTACTTACTCATAAAGTGGATTAATAATAACATCTACCTCAAGGTTTTTTGTGAAGACAAAATGAGATATTGATAAAGCACATTTATAAAGTAAACAAAGTAAACCTTAAAGTCCTACATAAATGCTAGCTATTATAATAACCAAAGAAATATTGAATTATGATAAGTATAGTCTTAGGACTTCTTTTTTTGAAAACTAGACTTTCAATCATGCCACCACATATGGTAAATCTCTGTCAACCTGACTATTTGGTTAGCCAGAATATTATATTTCTCAACCATGTCAGAGAATTTATCTATTTCTAAGTGAATCAATATAATTTTATATCTCCTGTTTTCTCTATTCTAGGTAATTATACCCGACTGGTCTTGCAGTTTGAACTTAGGAGAAATGTCCTGTACTTTATTTTGGAAACCTACGTTCCTTCTACTTTTTTAGTCATCTTATCCTGGGTTTCTTTCTGGATCTCTCTTGATTCAGTACCTGCAAGAACTTGCATTGGTAAGCTTCCACCATGGAAATGATAATTTAAGAAAGATATCTCAACTGACCATTCAACTTTAACATTGTCAATATCCTTCCTATTATTATTACATTGGCATCCACAGGTCTCATGAGGTGGTATCTTCATAGGTTTGACTAATAAGACAGTATTGCATGTTTTCAATAGTGGAGACCTAAATCTAGAGAGAAATATTATATTTTCTATATATGGGTATTTTGTGTACTAAATACCCCCCCTTTATCCTCTAAGGCAAAAGGGCTAATTTTTAATTAAATTTTTTCAATAAAAGAAAATATAACCTCTTTCCCTCCAACATTCCCTCAACCCCCACACTGAGAAAGAAAAATAGAACCCTTGTTACTAACACATGTATAGCCAAGCAAAATAAATTCTAAAACAAATTCCTGCACTGTTCATATCACACCCACCCCTCAAAAATATGTCTCAATATACAATCTAAGTCCATCCCTTCTGGGTAAGAAGATAAGTAGCATGTTTCCAAAGAGGATTAAAAAGGTGGGGTGGGAGTGGAGGGGGCATTCCTGTACAAAATCAATTGATTGCACATCTGTTTAAATTGTTCTTGAATTTTTCCAGAAAAGAACTCAATTCCATCTCTATATGGAGAGAAAGAAAAAAAATTTGAAGTCTTTTTAGCTGTCATGAGAATATTTTTCCTCTTCTGTTTTGCAGGTGTCACCACTGTACTATCAATGACAACACTGATGATTGGTTCTCGTACGTCTCTGCCTAACACTAACTGCTTTATAAAGGCCATTGATGTATACTTGGGAATCTGCTTTAGCTTTGTTTTTGGGGCCCTGTTGGAATATGCAGTTGCCCATTACAGCTCCTTACAGAAGCTGGCAGCCAAAGACAGAGTAAGAATTTTTATTTTAACAATGAACCCCTGCCAGGGATGTAAAAATATAAATGGTCCCCAGATCTAGGATCATATTGGCAAAGCATAAGAATTGATTATTCAGATTATATCCAGATGGGGGAAATGGTGATCAAGAGTGGCCCAATAACACAGTGCCTTGATTAGATGCTAGTATGGATGATTTCATAAATAGCCATCAATGAATAAATAAATATTTATTAAGTACCTACAATGTGCCAGGCTTTAAGTTAGATGTTAGAGATACAAAAAGGGGCCTAAAGAAAATCTCTTCCCTCAAGGAGCCTATAATCTAATGAAGAAGACAATATGCTAACAAGTATATACAAAGCAAGCTATATACAAGATAAATAGAAAATAATTGGCAGAGAGAAGCCATTACCCATTAACAAAGAAGGAGGGATGGGGAGAGGAATGAGAATCATACAGAACTCCAGGATGAGGAAACCACCTCTACTAATGCAAAATATAGTACCTTCTTCCAAGCTTAGAGCCTTAGAAAGTTGTCTAGAACACTGAGAGATTCAATGACTTGTCCACAGTGCCCCAGACAGTATATAGACGCGCAAATACTTGAACCCACATCTTCCTGATTGTTAGGCAAGCTTTAAATCCACTAAACCATGCTGCCAAAGAAGATGACTATATATAAAAGAGCAAAAGTATTGATTTGATTACTTTTATGTGCAACTTAGAAAAGGTACATATTGATTAAAATAAATCTCTGGGTTTGCTTTTTGATGCTCACATCATGTGAATGTTGCAAACCCAAAAGTTTTGTTAAGCTTGGCAAATTGATACTGAGATCAGTTTTTTAAAAGGAATTCTTCCTGCCTAACTGACCGTCTATCCTTGACCTCCCCATGCCTGTGGCCTGAAAAAGGTTTAACTCATTATAATTTTACAAAGGTCAGAAGTCAACCACATGGCCTGCTTCCTAATATTGTAGTCTCTGAGGCAAAGACCATATGGCACATGACTAATGTCAATTAGCCCTCTTAATTACCTTATTAGTTACCTTATCTCCCTTGATGTGGGCAAAATTATCATTTCCATTTTTTATCCCAGGAAACTAGAGATTGGTAGTTTCCTATATAACAGATAAGTCATAGCCCTCTAAAATCTGAATTTTAGAACATATTCCTTAGCACTAGATGTCACTTTATTTACTAAACTTGTATTTAAGCACAATGGCTCAACATTTCTCACCTTTGACTTCTTTATTTAATTATCCACCTGTTTATTTTTCTCAGTCAAGTATTTGTAAGCTAACTGCTTTCTCTATAAACTAGGGGACTTCCAAGGAAGTAGAAGAAGTCAATATTACTAACATTATCAACAGCTCCATCTCCAGCTTCAAGAGAAAGATCAGCTTTGCCAGTATCGAAATCTCCAGTGATAATGTCAACTATAGTGACCTGACAATGAAAACCAGCGACAAGTTCAAGTTTGTTTTCAGGGATAAAATGGGTCGGATTGTTGATTACTTCACAATTCAAAACCCTAGCAATGTAGACCATTACTCCAAACTATTATTCCCTTTGATTTTCATGCTAGTCAATGTATTTTATTGGGCATTCTACTTGTATTTTTGAGAATCAAATGCTTTGAAATTTTCTGTCATAAGTAGTTAGTATTTGGCATTTTAGTCCTAATTACAGAATAACTTTACAGAGCTACAAGTAGCCAAAACATAGCATTTTAGTAGTCATCCTTGAAAGGTGACTCTGATATTTATTCTAATATATCGTATCTCTTCTGGTGTTATCTAAGATCTTGTGATGAGAACACCAACCTGTTTCCTTCTTTTTATTTTGAAGGACATCCTCACAGTCCCCTGAGATGCCATGCCATAGTTGTCTATGTGATAAATGTCATTGGACTCTTATATACCACTGCTCTTTACTAATAATGAGAGCAAGTAGGTGGCATGGTAGAGTACTGGACTTGTAATCAATAAGACCTGGGTTCAAATCTGTGTCCTTAGGCACTTACTCCCTATGTAACCCTGGAAAAGTCATTTAACCTTGTTTAACATGGTTTCCTCATCTGTAAAATGAGTTGGAGAAGGAAGTGGCATATCACTCTATGATCTCTGTCAAGAAAACCCTAAATAAAGTTATGAAGAGACAAACACAAATGAAATGTCTAAAGAACAACATTTCATAATAATAGCTTATGTTTATATAGCACTTTTTATGTGCCAGGCATCGTGCTAAACATTTTAAAATATTACCCCATTTGGTCCTCACCAAAATACTAGGAAGTAAGTACTATTATTATCCCCATTTTACAGATGAAGAAACTGAGGTAAAAAATGTTAAATAATTGTCTAGAGTCACACAGCTGACCTGAGGTCAAATTTGAACTCAGATCTTCCTCATTCTAGGCTCAGCATTCTAAACATTGTACCACCTAGCTGCCTATGTAGTACATTAATATTTGCCAGGTGCTTTTTCTCATATACAAAACTTTAAAGAGATCCAAGTGAGAGAGGCTTCTGCATTGGAGGAACATGTTATTTGCCAACATTCCACAGTTCCTTGTAGTCTATATGTGACATATTCTCAGAATTTCTTGCAAACACATGTGATACTTTGGAAGTATAAAGGCAGCTCATCTCAGAATCGCTGTGCTAAAGCTAAATTAAAATGACCTTTGTCACACGTTTCAATAGTTCTTTCCATTCGAACTTTGCATATAAGTGAACAAAAAATGTTTAGAGCATTAAGACTCTGAAAAGTAAGTTTATTGACTATTTGTATTGATATTTTACAATGAATCCTCCATATTGGAACAACTCTCAGGCCCATATTCCAAAAACATCTTATCATCCATGGGCCTTATTACTTCTTACAAGGAAAATATAGCATATATATCTCAACTTAAAACAAAGTAACTCTCTCCTCTCCAATATCCATGGTAGACATGGAAGTAGTTTTTATATTACAGAAAACCCAAGAGACATATTAGTAACAGATATAGTTTCAATTTCTAGTTACCCTTATTTATATATTGATAAGAGAAAGGAGCCCCAATATAACAAACCATATCTTCTATTCAGTAAGTTGACTCCCTAAACACAATACTTTCCCCCAGTTGAAAAAAAAAAACAAATATGGAATCAGAAAACCTATGGATTATGTTTGTTTTTGGTTTTATTTTTCATTTTTTTATTGCCTTTAGTTTTTTAATCCCACAGTCTTCCTCTTCCCCTCTTGGAATCCTTTTAATTAAAAAAAAAAAAGGTCAGCAAAACAATCACCTCCTATAGTATATACATCATTCCACATTCAAAGTTCCCTACCTTTCTGCTTTAAGGAGGAAAATGTATTTCATCACCTATTTTCCAGAACAAAAAATAGTCATTGCAATTAATAGGAGTCCAATGGCCTTTGGCGATTGCTTTCATTTACATGATTGAAATCACTGTATATTTCTTCTCATGGTTTTGCTTACTTTGCTAGAATTCCTTCTATTTGTTGTTTCTTATGATACAATGAAATTCCATAACATTTATTATACAAAAATTTGTTCTTCCATTTCCCAATGAATGGGTACCATTTTGCTTCTAGTTTTTTTGCTAACATAAAAATGCTATTACAATTTTTTGTATACATTGTAACTTTATGGTGGGTTTTTTTTTTCCTACATGCTTGGGGTATGTACACAGTAGTTGTGTCACTGAGTTAAAGGGTATAAAAACTGGAGCAACTTTTTTTCCACATAATTTCAATTGTTTTCCAGAATTGAACTAACCATAAGATCTACTATATTTTAATCTTGACTCTATTATTTACTACCTGTAAGACCTTGAACAAATAACTTAATTCCTTTAGACCTCAATTTCCTCACTGGAAAAAATGGATGAAAGAATAGTTTAACTAGATGGTCTCTAAGGCCCCTTTTAGCTCAGTTCTATTCTCCTTTGAGCCTTCCAAAAAGAAATTTTTACTAGAACTCTAATGATCAGGAATATTGGATTCTGTATTACTCATGGAGAAGGTATGCTCAGGACATTGATAAAGCCTTTTTATTAATCCTTTTATTGTCTCCTTAATGAGGCATTCAATCTCCTTGAGAAACTTGGATGAACCCCTGGCCCTGGGTAACAACATTATCCCTTTAACACCATATAAAGATGATTGACTCACAAAGAGAACTAGAGCTGAATTCAGGAGCCCCTCTGATGGATGCAAGAATTCCTCTATTGTATCCCCACTACTACTGGCTCTCATTCCTACAACTTCTAACTAGTTCTGGGTACTTCTTCACATTCACCACTACCTGCATTCACTTTCACCTCTTAAGGTCTCTTAGTAGTTGTCTGATGTGCCTTGTGGAAGTGAAAATTTTCCCTCCTCAGATCCAAGTCCCAAGTTTTGTGTGAAGCTTTCTCTTCTCTATATTTATCTCCAACTTTTGTTCTATTTCCCCTTTAAAAGCAAAGGCTAAGGGTCTTCCCAGGTACATGAACTGTGAGATAAATTACTGATGATCATTCATTCATGATATCATATTAAAGGGGAAAAGGGAAGACCCAAGGCCAGATGAGATCAAACTTTATCAAACAGCTAATGAGACTTGAGATTCTGAGAAGTCTTTACTAGCACCAAGAGAGTGCTCTTCCTGGGCACACCTCTTACATTTAAATATCTTTAGAAGTAATGTATTAGTTTCTTCCAACTAGTTATCTGATATAGTCCATCATTTTGTGGACAATGGGAAATGTAAATTAAAAAGATTTTCTAACACATACTATAGAAATATAGTACCTTCCATTTGGTCTAAATTAGAATAGCCAGGTCAAAGCAATCTCATTATACAGTAAGAAAGAAAATAAATCAGGTTAGAAGATTTTCCAGTTCAGCATAGTCTTTTTAAAGTATCATCCCTTAACCTCCCTGATTTTCTTTTTAATAATTAATACATGCCCTTATCTTTCTTTCCAGAAACAAAGCATCACTTGAGATCACATGTATTCTTTTGAAAACACCTGCGCCATTGGGGATATATTCATTTTTAGCTAATAATCCCATAATTACATTTCTATGGATTTAATTGCCAACAATTTTTATAATATTAAAAAACAAATGGAAGGATTAAAAAGATAGAATGTGATTGTACAGTCCAATTCTGTTTATAATAAGAAAATCTCAAGTAGAAAGGCATTGCTCTGCTGAAACACCATCCATCACATGAAGTAATTGCAACAGTGAACCAAAAAGATGAATACCAGATTTAAGCTATGTTCTTCAGTGGAATTGGTATTGAGAGAAGTCCCTTGGAAAAAGTGCACATCATGGTGGAAATTCAATGGATTCACCCCTACACTGAGATGAGATCACTGTGATAAATTAAAAACAATAATAACATTACAACACTATTTACCAGCACAAACAGTTAATGTCAGACAAAGCCATCATTCCTATTTTCAATGATATCAGTTCATTAGGACATTTCTTTTGCAAATAGGTAGCTAAGACTGGAAATCCTAAGAGATCAAACTCTTGAAGAATGGCATAACTTAATTTCCAACTTTATTGTTCAGGTCTTAATTACATCTTATTTTCTTACAATTTGCACATACATTTTATCAAAAGATACTTTTTTTGTATTCCTATGTATTTTTGTATGAGTTCTAAAATTAAATAGTTTATGAAAATACCTTCTCATCTAATAGGGTTACAATAGCAATTCCTGAATACATTCCACAAGTTACTCCAATGCAGCCCAAGGTACAATTTATTCATTATCATTAATGTTCTTTTTATAGAAATCAAACATATCTATCACATTTTAAGGCACACAAAGGAGATGGTAATACTCTAAAGCACAAGAATAAAATTCAGAAGGCTTTGGTAAAATGGGAAGAAAAATGATCTTAGAAAAACGTGATAAAACTCAATTGAGAAATACTAGAGACAAAAAAGAAGGAAGGAGAGGAGAAAGAAAAAGAAAAGAGTTAGAGAAGATAGGGAGAAGGAAGAAGAAGATGATGATGATGCCATAGAGATTATAGTTGAATATGTTATAGTAAAAAAGCACAACATGATATTAAAATGTATTATGAGGAGTATAACAATAATCCTGCTATATCTGCTCAAGCAACAAGCATTTATTAAGCACTAAATACCAGACAGTATATAAGTGCTGAGGATACAAAAAAGGACAAAAGTAATTCCTCCCCTCAATGATGTACATCCTGAGGTCATACAAGATAAATATAGAAAATGGAAGGAAAGAATCTAGTAGGGAAAGGTATTAGTAGCTGGCAGAAAGGGGTAGGAAAAGAGGGGAGAAATCAAAGGGAATCAGGAAAAGTCTCCTGCAGAAGATAGTATATCTTAAAGGAAGCCAGAGAAAATGAGATGAAAGTGATGGAATATGGTATTCCAGGCATGAGGGACCATCAATACAAAGTTATGGAGACAGAAGATGGAGTGTCCTACCCTAGAGCTGTTGGTAAGCTAGAATGACTTCATGCAGAGAATTAAAATTTAAGGAGAATGAAAAGGTAAAGAGAGGCAAGGTTCTGAAGAGCTTAATACACAACAGAAGAGTCTGAATTTGATCCTTGAGGTAATAGGGAGCCATTGGAGTTTGATGTGCAAGGGTGGAAGGGGTGACAAAGTCATACTTATGTTTTAGGAAAACCCCATTGGTAGCTGAGTGGAGCATGGATTAGAATAAGGGAACACTTGAAAGAGAGAGACCAGAGAGAAGACAATTATTATAATAGTCCTAGTAAGAGGTAGCCATTCCATGATTAAAGTCCAATTTGAGCCACCAAGAATTTTAAAGAATATGTAAACATTGAAATGGATTGAAAGAAGCATGACAAAGGGGAAAAAAAGAATGGAAATAACTTGATATAAGGAAGTATTCCTTAGGCTCCTGAAGAAAAAGAAAAGAAGTAGTGTCAAGATGCAGGGCATCTTTGAGTACATGAAGAGTTTTTCTGAAGGGTTGTTGATCTTTTGTTCTTCATGTTGTGAATCTTAAAATTTCTCAGACTCTACCTTAGAACATTTGGTTAAGGCTATTCCCCATTTTAAACAATGAAGGTACTTGGTCAGGAATGTATTGGGAACTCTAACATTACTCCACCCATACTTAGGCATACTTTAGGGGAAGATAAAGTTTTAAAACTCCTTATTGAACAATAAAAAAGTCCCCAACCCATACTTATAGTGAGGCAAAAGCCCTTAGGCTAGGTCTATTTTTAGATCTAATACAAAAGGGTGCTAAGTACCTATGAAGGTCAAATTAATCACTAAAAGGTCAAGCAACTTACAAAGGGCAAGCTTAGCAAAGAGCTGTGAAGTACTCAGAAGATATAATCTACCCAGAGAGTTTTGAGGGCAGGGACTGTCTTTCTTTTTCATTTGTATCCACAGTTTCTTGGAATGTGGTGCTTAATACGTTTTTTATTTAATTGAATGGAATGTAGAGAAAAACATTTTGAAGGTGAGATAATAAAATCCTTGAATGAACTAGCAGGAATATGTTGATGGTAGGGAGGTGTATGATTTTCCTATCAAGAAATATTGGGGAGTAGATCCGACTATTTGTCCTGTTTCACCTGCCCAAAAGATTTCTTGAATTCTCTTCAAGTTCTAGGAAGCTGATGGCTTCTCTGAAAGCCAAAGATTCAAGAAAAACATTTCTAAGATTTTTCTTTCTCTTCTAGTATTCTCACAAAATTAAAATACCAGATGGAAAAATTTTTGTTCATTCACAATATATAATTATTGACACATAATAACATCTCTAGGCAGATCACTCCCATTCACTCTCCTGAACTCCAATAGAATACCTCTGCTTGCTTAATGGTTGTTTCAAACTGGATGTACCACAGATATCCCAAACTCACCATGTCTAAGACCAAATTCATCTTTTAAGCCCAAACTCACCTCCATTCTAAATTTGCCTGTTTCTGTTATGGGCACTACTATCTTTCTATTCATCCAGGTTAACAATTTTATTATTATCTTTGACTTGTAATTCTCCATTCTTATAGTCAAATCTTTTATTTTTCTTATTGCAAGTCATCCCCACTAGTTGACAGCCAAATGCCATCTCTAGGACAAACAAGCAAGCCAATCTAGATAAAGCAGAAAGATACCCTTGGAAAGGTAAGAAATACCCTTTCCTAAAGGAGTTCATTCATTGCTATATTCCCTCATATCCCAATGGCAACAGATCACGATCTTGAACTCAAGAGCATTAGGAATACCTGAACCTCTGGCCCTACTTTAAACTAGGTTGTCATTGAGAGGAATGATCCCTATGGTTAATGGATCTAGCATCCTCACTACCACCTATACCAGCCCTTAACTGACCACCATCAACAGATAGGTCAATAGAAGGGTTCTGGGAATATCCATGTCTCAACAACCCCCAGTCACCATAACCCTAGCCCCATTTCTAGCCCAGACCCTACAGGTGTTACTTAGGGGAACAAGAAGAAAGGATCCATTGTCTTTACTAAATACCATCAGCAGGGCAGGGATACCAGCCTAGCAGAAACAAGTTACTGGAAGGAAGATCTAAGATACAATTGCCAGATAAGGCACGGAGTTGCCACCACCTCCCTTCAGACTCTTATAAAGTCAGCTCCAGACCCTGAAGGAAGAGAAGGATGTGGCAAAAAATAAGTATTCCCCACACCAAGATAAACTCAGAATGGGTCAATGACTTGAATATAAAGAAGGAAACTATAAGTAAATTAGGTGAACATGAAATAGTATACATGTCAGAGCTTTGGGAAAGGAAAGATTTTTAAGACCAAGCGAGAGCTAGAAAAAATTACAAAATGTAAAATAAATAATTTTAATTATATTAAATTTAAAAGTTTGTACAAACAAAAATCAATGCAACAAAAATTAGAAGGGAAGCAACAAATAGGGGAAAATATAACAAATACCTCTGACAAAGGTCTAGTCACTCAAATTTATAAGGAACTAAATCAATTATACAAAAAATCAGGCCATTCCCCAATTGATAAATGGGCAAGGGACATGAATAGGTAATTTTCAGATAAAGAAATTAAAACTATTAATAAGCACATGAAAAAGTGTTCTAAATCTCTTATAATCAGAGAAATGTAAATCAAAACAACTGAGGTATCACCTCACACCTAGCATTTTGGCTAACATGACAGCAAAGGAAACTAATGAATGCTGGAGGGGATGTGGCAAAATTGGACCATTAATACATTGCTGGTTGAGTTGTGAATTGATCCAACCATTCTGGACGGCAATTTGGAACTATGCCCAAAGGGCACTAAAAGAATTCCTACCCTTTGATCCAGCCATAGCACTGCTGGGTTTGTACCCCAAAGAGATAAAAGGGAAAAAGACTTGTACAAGAATATTCATAGCCATGCTCTTTGTGGAGGCAAAAAATCGGAAAATAAGGGAATGCCCTTCGATTGGGGAATGGCTGAACACATTGTGGTACATGTTGGTGATGAAAGACTATTGCACTAAAAGAAATAATGAACTAGAGAAATTCCATGTGAACTGGAATGACCTTCAGGAATTGATGCAGAGTGAAAGGAGCAGAACCAGGAGAACATTGTACAGAGAGATTGATACACTGTGGTACAATCAAATGTAATGAACTTCTCTGCTAGCAGCAATGCAATGATCCAGGACAATTCTGAGAGACCTATGAGAAAGAACTCCATCCACATTCAGAGGAAGAATTGTGGGAATAGAAATATAGAAATAAAGCAACTCCTTGATCACATGGGTTGATGGGGATATGATTGGGGATGTAGACTCTAAACGATCACCCTAGTGCAAATATCAATAATATGGAAATAGGTCTTGATCAGTGCCACATGTAGAACCCAGTGAAATTGATCATTGGCTATGGGAGGGGGGAGTGGGGATAGGGTAGGGAAAGAACAAGAATCTTGTAACCATGGGAAAATATCCTAAATTAATTAATTAAATAAAATTAAAAAAAATTAAAACATACACACAAAAAAAGAAAAATAAGTATTAATATTTATCAACTATGTGCCAGGCCCTCCAAAAATAAAGAAATGAGGCTAAGGCTAGGGTGAACAAGGGTTGGAGGATGCCCTGAAAGACAGATTGAAGTGGCAGCCATAGCAGAAAAAAGTCTAGATACTAATCATAGACCAAGGCACTGGAAGGAAGCAGAGCCTGGTCTCAAATATTTCTCCAACCAGGGATTATAGAAGAGGAGTACAGACCCCAGCCAGTCATCTAGAACTGAATACAGATAAATAATAATATCTGGGCTATAGTGGGTAAAGTATCTAATACTAGTACCCTTTTGTCTCACACCAGAATGCAGAGGGAAACAGGATCAGAACCAAACAACCCCAAATAGTAAAAGACACAATAAATTATGGCCCAATTAGAAAATCAGAAAAGAAATAAAAGTATAAAAGAAGAGAGGAAATTAGAGGAGGGGAAGGGAGAGTGGAGAGGAGGGAAGCAGATTGGAGAAGATAAGAGGGGATAGAAGAAAGGAGAAAGAAAAGAGGGGAAAGGAATATAAGATATGTGTTTATTAAGCCCCAGGGATTATATGCCAAAAGTATTGTGCCAAGCAATTACATATCAAGTAGAAAATTAGGACAGTCTCAGTTCTCAAAGAGTTCATATTCTAATAGGAGGAGATTATAAATATATTCCCATATATTGGGAAGTTTCAGCTAAAAGTCAGATGGAAAAGTTGAAGGGAAAGACATAAAACACCTGTTAATAAATCTTTAGAATAACATGGATTGAAAGAATACATCCATTCAACCATTTGACAGTTCCAAGGACTTTGGGAATAAAAATTTTGTTTTTCAATTCCTTAGTAGCTATGGCTGCTAGAGGAACCAAAGGCTGTAAGAACTTGCAGAAGTAGTTGCTAGGTGCCCTCTCTACAAGAGTTGTTCCCCCAGATTGGTCTATAATTTTAGGGTTGCAGCTGTTCCTGAAGCTCTTGGGCTTCCCTGTCTGCATGTAGGTGGCAATTGTCATTGGTGGTAGCTAATATGGCAGACTTCTCCATAAGGAGAAGAGAAGAGAGGAGAAAGGAGAAATGGATGTGTGATGGGTCAGCCAAGAAAGACAGTATAGTGTATAGGGGCCCTGTTCTTCCCAAGGCAAAATCAACCTCCTCTCTCTCAAGATGTCTAGCTACTTCAATCAGGCTCACTTCCCTAAAATATTAATTGCAATTGCTTGGCAGATGGTAGTAGTGAAAGTGGGAATTTACTCCTTGGATGAGAGCTTCAGGAAATAGGATAGATTATAGTCTAGAAGGGTCATTGCTACTCCCAGGGCTTTTGGATATATCTCCCCATCAGTGGCAACTGGTCAAAGATCATTACTGAGGTTGTAACCTAGTAGCTATCTGTTCCTATGATATGCATACATAATTTGATCTCCCACACAAGGCTCTTCCAATTTCTTGCCTTGACTGATTGAATCTGGTCCATGATAGTATGTATGTGACACTTTCTATTGGGCAAATACTTCTGTTACATGACATACTGGGGATAGAAAGAGAAGAAAAATAAATGGATAGTTTTGTGACCAGGAAATGATATAAGGATATTGCACTACTTCATTCTAGGTCACTATCCCTGAAACATCAAAGCTTAGACAAAATATTACAACCAATACAGACATCACAGAATTTGGACACTACTTGAAAATTTAAGAAGTAGGCTACCAAGCACACAGTCTAAGTATAACTACAAATTAATAGGGGACTTATTTTTTTGGTCTGGAAAAATAGGAGCAAAAGTAGGTTTACAATATTTCAAGCAGAAAATGTTGAAGCAGGACAGATGTATAATCTTAGAGACTCAAATAAAGCAAGGGGATGACTCAACAGGCATTTTAGGAAAAATGAAATTGTAACAAGAAATTTATTTTGTCATACTAGCACTTGTATTTCAGCTTATTCTTTTTATTCATGTGCCATTAGCCAGAGACCTAGAAACCTGATCAGCATCTCTCTCATAAAAAAATCTTAAGAAGTCATCATTATTCTTTAGTCTGCTCTTTCCAAAAGCTAAGTAAACTTTCCTTAAGGAACATTTTTTTCTTTCCCATTATGGCTTACCTCCTTGTTTTGCATCTGTAAGGCATATATGTGTTTTGCACATTTTTCCCAGAGGCTGAATTACATTTGGTTTCCTTTTCCTGTGAGCTCAGAGACTAGTTTAATTTCCTGATCTTAAAGGAAGGCTTAACTGAGGCTTTTTGGACCTGAATAGTTTTACAATCAAACCAAAATAAAGAAAATTCAAAACTATCACTCAAGCTGCTAGAGTCTAGTATATATTCTTTCAGGAAACAGATGTTTCAGTTAAGTAATGACTGAGCATTTCACATTTTTTGATTCATTTTTATTTTTATTTTTATTTTGTTTTTATGTCTCCTTCACTTCCAAATATATCCTTCTCCATTCCCTACCCAGTGAGTCATCCCTAGTAACAGTGAATAAAATAGAAAGGAAAATGGCTCCTAGACTGCAAGGCTGAGGGACTCCAAACATAGTGTTACCCTCTACAGCAATAGGAAAGGTAGATGGGATGGGTTTAGGAAGAAAGATAATAAATTCTGTTTTGGAAATACTGAGTTTAAGATCTCTACACAACATCTGGTTTGAGATGTTTGAAAGGCAATTGGAGATGGGAGATTGGAGAACACCAGAGATGGTAGAGCAGGACAGGTAGATATAAGAATTATCAACACAGAGATAGTAATTAAATACGTGGGAATTAAGTTCACCAAATGAAGTAGTATAGTTCATTTTCTGAAATAATTCCAAAGAATTTTCCAAAATTCTTGGGAAAATGCTATAGCTCCACCAACACAGTATTTTTTCTATGTATCTTTCTGTAGTGTAATATAAGGAGAGAGAGAATGGAGTCTCCCCCTACTGAGTCAGAACCAGAGTAAGGTAGAGGTGGAATGGAGTCAAGTAGAAAGAGAAAGGGGATGGATTGATTTTTCCCTCTCTTTTCTCCCTGGCAAACCTCACTCTGGCTGCCTTCAGGATCACAAACTTCTGTTCCCTCAGAGACTTGGTTGAAACAAATATGACACAAACAGCTTCTCCCTCTCTAAGGAGAGAAATGTCACTTCCCTCCCCCCAATCTTCAAAGTCTCCTTCCTTTCTTAGGAAGCCAGTCACTTGCTCTTATGAACAGCTGTTTATTCTAAGGGAACAAATGAAGGGTAGGGTAATTGAATTGAGGGATGAGGTATTGGAAAAGAGGAGTGGGAGGTCCCTAAAAGTAACTGAACCCCTTTTCCCCAAAGTCTGGCAGGGTCAGGCTTGCCTGCCTGACCCTCTGAAGTCAGTTGTGAAGATGTCCTGACTTTTTGGCTGCTCTAGCTATTGTAACAAGTTCACAAGGCCTTTCAGAGGATTTAGATGAATTCTTCTTATAGTGAACAGCTTCCTGTTGAAGTCCTATTCATTCAGCTTGTCTTCTCTGGAAACTGGGTTAGGAATCACAGGAGGAGGGTGCTGCTCCAGAAGTCAACTCAGGTCCTCCTTTTTCTTTTGGGCTTCCCCCCCAAAAAAAGTCAGTTCCCAACTGTCCAGATCCTCTTACTTCCTCTCTCCTTCCTTCAGAACTCTCTCCTTCCTGCCCTTCCCATGTTCCAATTGGTCCTTCAGCCTGCAAAATCAGCTTCTCTCTTCCTTCTGGCAGGTTAAGTCCAAGTTCCTCTTTTACAGTAGGTCTTAAAAATATTGCTTACTTCTACCTTTTGCCATCTTTGCCATTTTTCTGGATGTGAGATAAAACTTCAGAGATGTTTTGATTTTTATCTCTCTTTTCGGTAATTATTTTTCAGCAATCTTTCCGTGTGGTTATTAATTGCTGACAATTCTTTTGAAGATGGTTGTTTTCATTTTGTTTTTGTTTTTCCCTATCCTTTGAGCACTTAATCATTAGGGGAAATCTCATCATTAGGGAATTGTGTTTGTATTGGTGTATCAATTTCCCTTGTTTCCTATAGATCTAGCCCATCCAATTGGTCCCTCCCATAAACTTTCAGGGACTATTAAGATAGTTCCCTGAGGATCAGAAGTTAACTATTGCAACTGGGTAGGATTTAATAGGAGAAAATATGAGATTGTGTGATTGCTCCAAGTTTGAGAGCCCTGAGATATGGCCATCGAGAGAGCAAGGAGACCTTTTTTTTTGGACTGCATGCTCAGTATGTGTGAACAGTGTAATACAGCACACACAAAATATAATTCTACTTTGGGCTATATTACAAAAGGCATAAAGCACAGGATTAGGGAGAGAATTGTCCTATTGTAACCTTGGTAAGAAAAAAAATCTAGAATATATCATTTATTTCTGTGTGCCCTGTTTTAAGAAGGACATTGAGAAGCTGGAGATTGAGAAGAGCCCCCTGAGTGAGTGGCCTCAATATCATATTGTGCAAGAACTAGTTGAAAAAACTGAGGATCTTTAACTTGAAGAGAATATTTGGAATATGTTAGCTGTCTAAGCATGTAAGTGACTATCAAGTAGAAGAAAGATTAGACTTGTTTTACTATTTTCTGTTGCCTCCTCATCTAAGTCCTGCTCACTATTCAAGTAGCACTCTGGCCTTGTAAAAAATAGACTCGAATACAGGACTACAATCCCCACGAGCCTTTGCTCCACTTCCCCAGAATGCCTTGTAATCTCACCTGGGCCGAGATCGAGAAGGTATTTAAGCTGATTCAAAGGCTTTTGAGTCGCTCTCTCTCTCTTGGCTCTTTTTGGACTTCCGTTTTGGAGCAGGCGGTCTCCTGCATGATGTGAGGTTATTTTGTCTAGGCCTCTGGCCTAGGCACATGTTTCTTACTTGTATATTCTTTAATCTTTAACCTTTAATAAACCTCTAAAAAATATAATACTCCTTGCAGAGAGAAACTAATTTCTACCTGCCTCACCTGTCTCAGTCTCCCCAGTCTCCCCTAAATTTTAATCTTTACAGCCTGCACCCTCTTTTCTCTCTCTACTCTTTCTTGGTAATCTTATCAGCTCCCAAAGTTTTCACCTCTATGCAGACTATCCCCAAATCTCCATACCCACCCTCATTTCTCCTGAGCACTGCTTCTGTTTTTTCAATTTCTTCAGTAGATATCACCATTTGGATGTCCAGAGGCATTTCAAACTTGATACATACAAACCCAAGGTCATGATCTTTCACTCTGAACTCTTTACTCCCTCCGTTCTTATTCCTGCTTAGGGAATTACCATGTTCCCATTGACTTGGTATCGAAATCCCAGGAGTCATTCTGGACTCTGGACTTTCACTTTTCCTCCCATAGTCAATCAATTGCTTCTGAATTGCTCATATCCATCTGCTTTTCTCTCTGCTCACACAGTTATTATCCTCATTCAAGTTCTTACCCTCTCTCTTTACTATTCTAAAAATCTAACAGGTCTCCTTGAATTTGCGTCTTTTTCCAATTTATCATTCATAAATCTATCAAACTAAAGCACAGGTATTTCTACATCACAGACCTGACCATGTTACTTTCCTGCTCATGAAGCTTCACTGGTTCCCTATTGCCTCTAAGATAAAATGAAAACCCCTACTGTAGCCCAATAATAACTCCACTGCTCTCTTGCTGCCCATCTCACAGTGTTCTCAAACGTTGAGCAACCACATGACTTCATACTCTCTCCTTTTAAAACCCTACAGAGAGCAGTAATCAACTTCTGCTCCCCTAGAAGCTTGGAGGAAAGGCTAATAGGAGAGGCTACCTATAAAAATATATAGGAAATTAGTACATGAAGAGCCATTTTCCAAATGTCAAAATGCTTGGCAAATAAATTCAATCCTGTGGGCAGCTAAGTGACTCTGTAAATAGACAGTGAGACCTGGAGTCAGAAGGACCTGGGTTCTAATTTGACCTCAGATGCTTTCTAGCTATATGACCCTAGGCAAGTCACTTAAATGCAACTGGCTAGCCCTTATCACTCTTCTACCTTGGGGCCAATACTTGTATTGATTCTAAGACTTAAGTAAGTAAGGGTTTAAGTAAATACATAAATAAATAAATTCAATCTTGGCTCCTGCCTAAATTTCTGGGCTTATTACATGCTATTCCACTTTATGCACTCTGCATTCTACCCAGTTGGCCTACTTGGCCTTCTCCACATCCTATCTCACTTCCAGGCCTTTGTACAGGATGTCCCCCATGCCTAAAAGTTTTTCTTACCTCATCACTGTCTCTCAGAACCCTGATTCTTTTCAAGGCTCAAATAAATTGCCACTTCTTATTATAGCCCTTTCCTGATTTCCTTATTTGTTAATGCCCACACCCAAATTACTTTGTATATGCATGGTATTTCCTTATCTGCAAACATGGTGTACACTCTAGTAGAACAGAAAATCCTTGAGGGCAAGGACTCTCTCATTTTTACCTCTGTATCCTCAGCACCTAGTCTATGTCTAGCACATAAAAGGTATTTAATAAATGCTTAATGTTTAATTGAGTTGTCATGCTTGATCCCAGAGGGCAAAACTCAAAAGAAAAACTGAATTGCAAAGAGATACATTTAAATTTGATAAAAAGGAACATTCTCTAATAATTAGAGCTATTAAAAAGTAGAATTTAAACTTGATGGAAGAGAAAGATTTCCTAACAATCATAGCTATCCAAAAATGGAATTGATGGTCTCAGGTCACTTGGTGGATTCCTCCTTCCAGCTGACTGAACTCTTTAGTACACCAAAGAAGAAAAAGCTCTGCATGTAAATGTTAGCTGGATAGTCTGTAAGACCCCTTTGGAATCTGCAGTTCTGTGAAAAACAAGATTTCCCAGTATCTCACTACTCTATTACCTGCAAAACCAAAACATGCTCTGAACACGTCTCCAAAATCAGACCATTATCTCCAAGAAGTGTTTTTTTTCTTTTCTTCATGGCCACTTCATTTGACCTGGATAAGCTACCTTTTTTGCCTCAATCACCCAGGGATTAAAGCAAACATTGTCATCTTGCCCACGTAGCATCTCTCTACTCCAAGAACAGCTGCCAGACCATAGCTAGAAAATCATATTTCATTTTCACAGGAATGAAAGATCTTGGGCCATGAATCCCCTCTGTACTGCACATGCAGATTACATAACTGCTTTAAAAATACATTTGTATGTGTAAGTGTTGCCATGGAGTGTAATGAATCTTTTGCATTTTTAAAGGCAAGCTGTATGTTCTGACAATCCCAGCTGCAGTAAAGGTATTTCACATTCCCTCTCATTTGCTTACTGTATTAACCAAGACAGTACAGAAAGAGCGATAAAGTTATATCTTGATTAAAGTAACCCATAATGGCTATTGTAAGTGCTAGGGGATAACAGCACTATTTTCTGGACAAACTGGTACAATTCTTTCCAAACTGAATATGGACATCACTTCCACTGTTCCACTGTTTTCCACAAAAAAAATCTTAACAACAATATGCCATATGATCTGTCATCAGTGTTCTCATTTTACTATTTTATAGGTATTTTGAATTTATTAATTCTACAAACATGTATTATAACTCCTCCCCCCGCCATACACAAGACCCTAAATTAATGTCAAGGAGATCTTTTCAATGTCACTGGGCAGGATTCCATGGCATATAAACCAAAGAACTTGACTCATTCTTTCCACTCTACAGACACTTGTACTCCCCTCAAAAAGATTTTCATTTTCAGATATAGTTACCTACCTGGAGGAAAAACAAAGAAATATCATGGAAAATCAAGATTTTTCTTCTCTGAAAGTTTTCTTCATAAAATAACCATAAGAAAGAAAACCAAGTAAATATTTTGTGCTTTATAGAAACCCACAGTATCTGTTTCAACTGGTTTTCAGTAACACAACAAATGTCCCTGGTAAAATTCCTGATTTTAACAAGGATTTTGTTTGTTTGGTTTGCTTTTTCTGTAGTGGGAATCAATCATCAGGTTTCTGTTTGAAAAGCAAAAATATTACCATCACTTTTAGACAAAAATGAGACCTGGCAATGTAACATAAATCTTGTAAACTTCCCCATGCCAATGTAAATAAGAAATCAATGTTTATATTGAATTTCATTTAAAGGTCGATATTTGGTAGTCCAGCAATTCCAATTATTATATATATTTCTAATTTTTCTTATTTTTTAGTACTAAATAAAAAATTTCATCAATAATTTCTTTTATTATTATTTTCTCCTTACCTACCTAACCTATAAAGTGTAGGTAGTCAGGAATTTTGCCTCCTCCAAGATCTATATCTTTCCTTGTGCAGTAGGAGCTTAATAAATGCTAGTTTTATTGTAGAAATTGACTTAAAGAAAGGATGGCATAAAATCAGGGTCAGATCTTATACATATGGGCCTTACATCTGTAAAAATTAAATTTAGTCTCTAGTAATAGAAATATTATATTTTGTGAGGTTTATTAAGGATTATTAAGGATTATAATCAAGGAATAAAGAAAATACATCACGTGCCCATGGCTGATTAGCCAATTCAGAATGCCCATGCTTAGATTACTTACTACACCATTGCAATGGCTGAGTAGAGAGGTGCATGTGAGGCAGAGAGCCAGTTAAATACTCATTGTGATCTCGCCTAGGTGGAGACTCAGGTGAGATTATAGGGAATTCTGGGAAATACCAAGGACTTCTGGGGATTGAAGTCTAGGGTTCAAATCTCCATTTTACACATTCATGGGCTATAATTTCAAACAAATTTAAAAGTTTGTTGTTTCCATAAATTTCCATAAATTCTATCAGTTTCAACTGTGCCAACTTACATTACGTAGGCCCAGATTTCCATAGAATTTCATATGTTAGGTTCAATCTAACAGATTCAACCTAAACAAAACTTCAATTATTCTTTAATTATTTCAACTAGTTTTTTAGTTGATTCTCTATGATGCTTTAAGTATCCCCTTATAACATCTGCAAAGAATGATAGTTTAGATTCTCCATTGCCTACTTTTAATTTCTTCAATTACTTTTTCTTTTCTTATTACTAAACCAATTACTCTTGATGAGCATTTTCCCAGTACATCACTCAAAGAACTGTGTCATAAGTGGCTGCATTCTAATATTAATTTTTTGGAATTATGTGCATTACATTTGGAGTTAGAGCACCCAATGTCAAATTCTGTGTCTCTACTTACTATCTAGGTGACTCTAAACAAATCACTTCACAATTCTGGGTCTCACTTAGCCTACCTAGAAGAATAGGGGAATAGAATAAACCATTTCTACAGTTTCTTCTATCTCTCATTCCTTGCATCCTCTTAAATATCAAATCCAGCTCTACTCTTAGAAGCTCTATGTTCAAAGGGAATGACTTAGAACTAAATAGCAAGAAATAGATTGTGGATTTGGATATACCAGTAGTATATAGTATAGAAACGTAAATGGTATCCAGACTTTAACCTGAACTTTCCACTTAATGAAATAGGATAAATAATGCCTTCTGAGCCATGGTTTCCAGGGCCAAGCTGGGAGCTATCTTCTAGTGCTGGAGTGGATGAAAGAGGAAAGGGATGAAGGAGAGTGTTAATACATAGAAGTGTGCAAAAAAAACCCACTGGAAATAGCAAATGCCCATCAATTGAAGGCCTGGCTAAGTACGTTGTGCTATATGAATGTAATAAAATGTTATTGCATTATAAGAAAGTACAAATATGAGAAATTTGTAAAAACTTGTTTGAACAGAGCAAGGAAGATGGAAACAAGAGCCAGAGGATTGGAGATCTTCAGCTGCAAGGGATCTTAGAGGTCATATAGTCAAACTCTTCATTTTATAGAGAAAAGGAAAGAGATTTACAGAGGGTTAATGACTTGACCAGAATAATCAAGGAAAATATCATTCAATGATATCAGAATTCCTATCAGTACAATTACCAATCTTGACTCTAGAAAAGTGTTTCTTAACATTTTTTTATGTTATATATGTTTTGGGCATTCTGATGATGCCTGTGAAACCTTCCTCAGAACAATGTTTTCAGATGCATAAAACAAAATATGTAGTATTAAAAAAGAGGAGCAGCTAAGTTGTACAGTGGACAAAGTGCTAGATCTGGACTCAAGAAGATGCAAGTTCAAATCTGACCTCAGTCACTTACTAGTTGTGTGACCTGGGGCAAGTCATTTAACCCTATTTGTCTCTGTTTCTTCATTTATAAAAGGAGTTAGAGGAAGACATGGCAAACCATTCCAGGAATGGGATCATGAAAAGTCAGACACAACTGAAACAATAATAACGAATTAAAAAGGAATAGGACATTCCATTTCCAATCTCTAGGTATTTTCACTGGCCATATCCCCAAGCCTGAAATGGTCTCCCTCCTCATCTCCACCACCTAGTTTTTCTAGCTTCTGTTAAGTGGAAGTTAAAATCCTGATCCCTGCTTAATGTCTTCCCTCTGAAATTTATATCCATTTCATCTCGTTATATCCTGCTTTTTCATAGCTGTTTTCATGTTGCCTCTCAAATTGGGCTGTTAGTTCCTAGAGAACAGAAATCATCAATTGTCTTTCTTTTTCACTCCCAGCATTTACTACAGTGCCTGGTACATGGAAAGCAATTAAGTATTGCTTTTTGAATGGTTGATTATATTGAAATACAGTTATAAAAATATTAAATACTTCACAGGTTAAGCCCCTCTGCTTTGGAGCACATGTAATAAAACCTCTCTCCCTCTTCCTGTTAGAGAGATGGCACACAACAGGTGCAGAGACATATAGCATCAGACACCACTTAACTATGCTTTTGCATTACAAAAGAGAGTCCTAAGGAAGGAGGTATCATCAAAAAATAAAATCAATGTAAAAAAAGTTAAAATATCAATTAAACATATATTATATACATAGATACACACAAAGTAATCAGTTTATCCCCTTGTATACTTCTACGTTTCTTAAAAAAAAAAATACTTTAATTTGTTCATTCTTGTCCTCACATTGTCTTCCTACAAACAAAAAGCGCTGCCACGTTTATGTGTCAGTTTATTCTTCAGGGAGTTCTTTTTTTTTTTTAATTTTATAATATTTTATTTGAGCATTTCCAAGTATTATTCATTAAAGACAAAGATCATTTTCTTTTCCTCCCCCCCCCCCACCCCCTGTAGCCGACGCGTGATTCCACTGGGTATTACATGTGTTCTTGATTAGAACCCATTGCTATGTTGTTAATATTTGCATTAGGATTTCCTTTAGAGTCTCTCCTCTGTCATGTCCCCTCAACCGCTGTAGTCAGGCAGTTGCTTTTCCTCGGTGTTTCTACTCCCACAGTTTATCCTCTGCTTATGAATGCTGTTTTTTCTGCTGGATCCCTGCAGATTGTTCAGGGACATTACACTGCCACTAATGGAGAAGTCCATTACTTTCGATTGTACCACAGTGTATTAGTCTCTGTGTACAATGTTCTCCTGGTTCTGCTCCTCTCGCTCTGCATCACTTCCTGGAGGTTGTTCCAGTCTCCATGGAATTCCTCCGCTTTATTATTCCTTTTAGCACAATAGTATTCCATCACCAACATATACCACAATTTGTTCAGTCATTTCCCAATTGATGGGCATCCTCTCGTTTTCCAGTATTTGGCCACCACAAAGAGTGCAGCTATGAATATTTTTGTACAAGTCTTTTTCCTTATTATCTCTTTGGGGTACAGACCCAGCAGTGCTATGGCTGGATAAAAGGGTAGATATTCTTTTGTCGACCTTTGGGCATAGTTCCAAATTGCCCTCCAGAATGGTTGGATCAGTTCACAACTCCACCAGCAATGAATTAAAGTCCCCTCTTTGCCACATCCCCTCCAGCATTCATTACTTTCCTTTGCTATCATGTTAGCCAATCTGCTAGGTGTGAGGTGATACCTCAGAGTTGTTTTGATTTGCATCTCTCTGATTATAAGAGATTTAGAACACTTCTTCATGTGCTTATTAATAGTTTTGATTTCTTTATCTGAGAACTGCCTATCCATGTCCCTTGCCCATTTATCAATTGGAGAATGGCTTGATTTTTTGTACCATTGATTTAGCTCTTTATAAATTTGAGTAATTAAACCTTTGTCAGAGGTTTCTGTGAAGATTTTTTCCCAATTTGTTGTTTTCCTTCTGGTTTTCGTTACATTGGTTTTGTTTGTACTAAAGCTTTTTAATTTGATGTAGTCAAAATTATTTATTTTACATTTTGTGATTCTTTCTATGTCTTGCTTGGTTTTAAAGTCTTTGCCCTCCCAAAGGTCTGACATGTATATTATTCTGTGTTTACCCAATTTACTTATGGTTTCTTTCTTTATGTTTAAGTCATTCACCCATTTTGAATTTATCTTGGTGTAGGGTGTGAGGTGTTGATCCAAACCTAATCTCTCCCACACTGTCTTCCAGTTTTCCCAGCAGTTTTTATCGAATAGTGGATTTTTGTCCCAAAAGCTGGGATCTTTGGGTTTATCATATACTGTCTTGCTGAGGTCGCTTTCCCCCAGTCTATTCCACTGATCGTCCTTTCTGTCTCTTAGCCAGTACCAAATTGTTTTGATGACTGCTGCTTTGTAATATAGTTTAAGGTCTGGGACTGCAAGGCCCCCATCATATGTGTTTTTTTTTCATTATTTCCCTGGATATCCTTGATCTTTTGTTATGGTTTTTTCTAAATCAGTAAAGAAATATTTTGGGAGTTCAATGGGTATGGCACTAAATAGATAAATAAGTTTGGGTAGGATGGTCATTTTTATTATATTGGCTTGTCCTATCCATGAGCAGATAATGTTTTTCCAATTGCTCAAGTCTAGTTTTAGTTGTGTGGAGAGTGTTTTGTAGTTGTCTTCATATAGTTCCTGTGTTTGTCTCGGGAGATAGATTCCTAGGTATTTTATTTTGTCTAAGGTGATTTTGAATGGGATTTCTCTTTCTAGTTTTTGCTGCTGAGCTGTGTTGGAGATATATAGAAAAGCTGATGACTTATGTGGGTTTATTTTGTATCCTGCAACTTTGCTAAAGTTGTTGGTTGATTGTTTCAATTAGCTTTTTGGTTGAATCTCTAGGATTCTTTAAGTAGACCATCATGTCTTCTGCAAAGAGTGATAACTAGGTCTCCTCCTTGCCTATTTTGATGCCTTCAATTTCTTTTTCTTCTCTAATTGCTACTGCTAGTGTTTCTAGTACAATGTCATATAGTAGGGGTGATAATGGGTATCCTTGTTTCACTCCTGATCTTATTGGGAATGCATCTAGTTTATCCCCATTGCAGATGATATTAGCTGATGGTTTTAGATATATACTGTTTATTATTTTTAGGAACGACCCTTCTATTCCTATGCTTTCTAGTGTTTTTAATAGGAATGGGTGTTGTATTTTATCAAAGGCTTTTTCTGCATCTATTGAGATAATCATGTGGTTCTTGTTGGTTTGCTTGTTGATGTGGTCAATTATGTGGATGGTTTTCCCAATATTGAACCAGCCCTGCATCCCTGGTATAAATCCTACTTGATCATGGTGGATGACCCTTCTGATCACTTGCTGAAGTCTTTTTGCTAGTATCCTATTTAAGATTTTTGCATCTATATTCATTAGGGAGATTGGTCTATAGTTTTCTTTCTCTGTTTTTGACCTGCCTGGTTTTGGAATCAGTACCATGTTTGTGTCATAAAAGGAGTTTCGTAGAACTCCCACTTTGTTTATTATGTCAAATAGTTTGTATAGTATTGGGATTAACTGTTCTCTGAATGTTTGATAGAATTCACTGGTGAATCCATCAGGCCCTGGGGATTTTTTCTTAGGAAGTTCTTTGATGGCTTGTTGGATTTCATTTTCTGATATGGGATTATTTAAGAATTCTATTTCTTCTTCTGTTAGTCTAGGCAGTTTGTATTTTTGTATATATTCATCCATATCACCTAAATTGGTGTATTTATTGCCATATAATTGGGCAAAGTAATTTTTAATGATTGCGTTAATTTCGTCTTCATCGGAGGTGCTGTCCCCCTTTTCATCTTTGATGCTGTTAATTTGCTTTTCTTCTTTCCTTTTTTAAATTAGATTGATCAGTACTTTGTTTATTTTGTTTGTTTTTTCAAAGTACCAGCTTCTTGTCTTATTTATTAAATCAATAGTTCTATCACTTTCAATTTTATTAATTTCTCCCTTAATTTTTAGGATTTCTAGTTTGGTTTTCTGCTGGGGGGTTTTAATTTGATCGTTTTTGAGTTTTTTTATTTGCATTTCCAATTAATTGATCTCTGCTCTCCCTAGTTTTTGATATATGCACTCAGGGATATGAATTTACCTCTGATTACCACTTTGGCTGCATCCCAAAAGGTTTGAAAGGATGTCTCTCCATTGTCATTTTCCTCGATGAAATTGTTAATTGTTTCTATGATTTCTTCTTTAACTAAACGATTTTGGAGTATCATATTGTTTAATTTCCAATTAATTTTTGATTTGGTTTTCCATGTACCATTACTGAACATTATTTTTATTGCCTTGTGATCTGAAAAGGCTGCAGTTATTATTTCTGCTTTTCTGCATTTGTGTGCCATATTTCTGTGACCTAATGTATGGTCAATCTTTGTGAATGTGCCATGTGGTGCTGAGAAGAAGGTGTATTCCTTTTTATCCCTATTTATTTTTCTCCATATGTCTATTAATTCTAATTTTTCTAAGATTTCATTCACTTCTTTTACCTCTTTCTTATTTATTTTTTGATTTGATTTATCTAAATTTGATAATGGTTGGTTTAAGTCTCCCACTAATATGGTTTTACTGTCTATTTCTTCCTTCAATTCTCCTAGTTTCTCCATTAGAAATTTGGGTGCTATATTATTTGGTGCATACATGTTGATTAGTGATATCTCCTCATTATCTAAAGTCCCTTTTAACAAAATATAATTACCTTCCCTATCCCTTTTGATCAGGTCTATTTTTGCTTTGGCTTTATCAGATATCATGATTACCACTCCTGCCTTCTTTCTGTCAGTTGAGGCCCAGAAGGTCTTACTCCATCCTTTAATTCTGACCTTGTGGGTATGAACCCGCCTCATGTGTGTTTCTTGAAGACAACATATGGTAGGGTTTTGGATTCTAATCCATTCTGCTATTCATCTACATTTTATGGGTGAGTTCATCCCATTCACGTTCAAAGTTATGACTGTCATTTGTGGATTCCCTGGCATTATGATATCCTTCCCTAATTCTAACCTTTTCTTCTTCAGCTCTACCTTTTAGTCCAGTGATTTACTTTAAATTAGTCCCCCTTGTCCCCTCCCTTGATATGTTTCCTTTTTTAGTCCCTCCCTTTTTGTTCCCTCCCCCTCCCCCCTCTTTCCCTCCCCTTTTGTTTTCCCTCCCCCCTACCCCCTTTGGTTTTCCCTTCTCCCTACCCTTGTTGGGTAAGATAGAATTCAAGATCCCAATGGATCTGGGTGCTTTTCCCTCTCAGAGTTGATTTCCCTGAGATTAAGGTTTAAGTAAAAATTCTCTTCCTCTCCTTCTTATAGGAGTTTCCTTCCCCTCCCCTTCCCATGTGAATCTTTGTGTGAGAAATATTATTCTATTTGGTCTTTCTTTACCCCCTATTTACACATTACATTTTCCCCACATGTTAGTATACATAGATTGATATAAATGTAGTCCTTATAGAAGAGAGTTTGAGTAAAAGAAGAAGATAACATTTTTCTCCTTTCCCCTTTCCTTTATATTTACCTTTTCAGGTATTCCATGCTCTTTGTTTTTTGGTGTCGAACTTTCCACAGAGCTCTGGTCTTTTCTTTGCAAAAACTTGAAAATCTTCTATTTTGTTGAATGCCCATACTTTCCCTTGGAAGTATATAGTCAGTTTTGCTGGATAGCTGATTCTTGGTTGAAGACCCAGCTCTCTTGCCTTTCTGAAGATCATGTTCCATGCCTTACGATCATTCAGAGTAGAAATTGCAAGGTCTTGTGTGACCCTGATTGGCATTCCTTTATATCTAAATTGTCTTTTTCTGGCTTCCTGTAGGATTTTTTCTTCTGTTTGAGAGCTTTGGAATTTGGCAATTACATTCCTGGGAGTTGTCTTTTGGGGTTTAGTGTAGAGGGTGTTCTGTGAGCTCTGTCAGTGGTTGTATTGCCCCCTTGTTCTAGAATCTCTGGGCAATTTTCTTTGATTATATCTTGTATTATGATGTCGAGTTTGCTGTTTATTTCTGGCTTTTCTGGAAGTCCAATTATTCTTAAATTATCTCTTCTCCCTCTGTTTTCCAAATCTGTCACCTTGTCAGTGAGATATTTTATGTTCTCTTCTAATTTCTTGGTCTTTTGGCTTTGCTTTATTAGTTCTTGCTTTAAAGCCTGGTTTTCCTTTTCAGTTTGGTCAAACTGGTTTTGTAGATGCGTGAATTTCTTTTGAAATGGGAGCCAAAAGACAAAAGAGCAGAATTTAAGAAGGCCTTTCTTGGAAGAAAATGACCTTATACCTAAGTTACAATGGGAAGAGAGAAAAGTGGGCAAGAAACAAGGATGACTGAATATTTGGCAGTGAGAACTAATTTTTGTTTTGTTTTGTTTTTTGGTAATCCAGAAAGTCAAATACTTTTATTCTCTTAAGAACTCCATGAAGAGACTTCCGGTCAAGATGGCAGCTTAGAGAAAGCTAAAGTTCGGAGCTCCAGAAACCCTTCCTTACCCATCTCAAACGGAATGCTCCTAGGGCATTGAAATTCAAAACAAACAGCAGAATAGACCCCAGAAACACTCCTCCTGGACCTGGATCAAAAGGTACGGCCCCCCAAGAGTCAGAGCCCGAGATTACTCGGGTCTAAGGGGAAGGCAAAGGGAAGGTCCCAGGACCCATCCCCCCCAACCCAGAGTGCTGAGTCCGAGGCAGCAGCAGGAACCTCAGGGCAGGCAAAATTGGGAAAATGAGGGAATGTCCCTCAATTGGGGAATGGCTGAACAAATTGTGGTATACGGTTGTGATAGAATACTATTATGCTATAAGGAATGATGAATCGATAGATTTCTATAAGAACTGGGAAGACCTACATGAACTGATGCAGAGTGAAAAAAGCAAAACCAGGAGAACATTTATATACAGTAACTGAAACATTGTGGGATGATCAAATAGGATAGACTTTGCTACTAAAAGCAATACAATGATATAGCTCAATTCTGAGGGGCTTATGAGAAAGAACACTCTCCACATCTAGAAAAAGAACTATGAAAGTAGAAATCCAGAAGAAAACATATGATTTATCCACTTGTTTATAGGGGTATATGATTTGGGGCTTTGGTTTTAAAAGATTCCTCTATTACAAAAATAAATAATATGGAAATAGGTTTTGAGTGATAATACATGTAGAATTGCTCATCAACTCCAGGAATGAGGAGAGAAGAGAGGAGGGAGACAACAAAAAATCATGTAACCATGGAAAATATTTTTAAAATAAAAAATACCGGGGGGGGGGGGGGGGGGGTTGTGGCTCTGACCTCTAGATTCTTTTCCTTCTAGACCACACATGGTCTGTGCCTCTCTGTGTATCTCTATCTCTGTTTTTTCTCTGTCTCTCTTTGGGACTACTTTTCCCCCATCCCAGCAGGAATGGTCACTGTTTGTTTTGTTTGTAGCCTTAAAAACTGAACTACCTTAGGGAGCTTTGAACCCAGAACAATAGTTATTCTCCATCTGTGTTTCTTTCCCAGAGGGTCCTGAGGGAGGACTGGGCTCAAGCTTGCCTCCTGGAGCCTAGCTTTAGCTGTTACATATGAGCAAGTGCCTCTGAGATGGATACTTCTGGCCTTAGAAGCAACTTTGTGGATTTGAGAGGCCAGCAGTTCCTAGCTGCCTCAGTATGTACCAATTGTAATATGGAAGGTTCCCTATAGAGTCAGCTGCTTCATGGAAAAGAAAATAACCATCTACAGGAGGAAGAACCCAACCCAAGGTCTGGCTTGCCAGCAAGGGAAGCAGCAGAGAACCTAATCAAAGGTGAAATGACAACTTATCAACATAACAAAAATGATGCACTTTAATGTTTTCAATATCATCCTCCAAGGATAGCACAATAAGTGTTACCAATTATTATTTCATGTTTAAGTCTTTGGGTTTTTTTAAAACCCTTATATTCCAACTTGGAATCTATACTAATTATTGGTTCCAAGGCAGAGGTTCCAAGGTAAGGGCAAAGCTATAGGAGTTAAATGATTTGCCCAAGGTCACAGAGCCAAGAAGAGTCTGAGACCAGATTTAGACCTTGGACCTTCCATCTCTAGGCCTGGTTCTAAATCCACTAAGCCACCTACTATCGCTGAAGTCTTTGTTAATATAATCTTGTGGTCTTTTGTGGGAAGAGTGGAATAAATACCTATCCTATTCCTGATCTACATTTAGCACCTTTCTACTCCACCATCACCTCTACTTTTTGAGTAAAGCCTAGATATAAACAAAACCTAAGCTTTAAGGGATTTTCCCTAAGAATGAAGGGTAGAGACATAAAGACTCAGGTTAGGGGATGAGAGAAAGCCTAACTCCCCTCTTTTAGGGCCAGACTTCCCCAGGACTGAACCCAGTCAAGATGTAGGGACCCATAGCTAAAGTCTACTTTAGGGAAGAAATCAAGTAACTCAGAACCTCTAGGCCCAGCATTGGTTCTGTATTATTACACTGGCATTGTCATTTTGTCATATATTTTCTCATTACTTATTTTCTCAATAATTGTACAACTACTATCACATTGAGGTACACTAGATTTTTTTTTCACTTTATAGATATCCTCATACTTTAAAAGTTTGGAAACTACCCCACTAAAGGATTTAAATAAGAATAAGACCTGAGCAGCATTTCCCTACTCAGTGGAGATTTCTGGTACCCATTAGAGTTCGGAAGTTTGCCCTGTAAAAGTGGGGAAATGAGCCTCAAAAGTGAGCCTATGTGTCTATGAGCTTACTGGAGGGCAAGTGTTAGGAATCCATTCCTGTAACAGTCAGGAGTTTTTTAATTACCTGGTTATGGTCTAGAAGCCATGAGGTGAAAGGTCAGTCTGAGGAGCTGCCTTTCTGTACCTGACCTTCCGGATACCTATGTGTAAGGGACAGGTAACTTGCTAATGAGACTTTTTATAATAAAGCTTTCATTCCTTTGAAAAATATTAACTTTTCCAGTTATTCTGGACAGATCAAATGGACCCTGCAGTTATAGTTACAATATCTTAAAGATTTAGCTTCCCAGTAATAATGGGTAAAAGCCTCAGCATTGCCACAGGCCAAAACTATATTATTTGAAATGAAACCTCTCATAAATATCCAACTATGAAGTCACTATATATCAACTGCTGTTATATAAACAGGACAGAGCTAAATCTCCCATCTGCCAATATCAAAACTGCCAGAAAGAATGACTTTGTGTCCAGAACTCACGAATTAAACAGGTTATTGCTCTGTTAGCCCATTCTGGGAAGCAAAATGTTGATGTAGGCAGCCACAAGGTAGTAGTGGGTAAGTGAGGAAGTCTTGAGAGGCAAGCCTGTCTTCTTTGAGTATTCCCCCAGTTTTTTGAAGGCTTGATGAGAGCATTTAGATATTATTAATACCCTTTTTATTTTCCATAAGCAGTGATTAAAAATTACCCTCTCTAAGCCTTCATAATAGTTTCTGATGTTGATTACCAAAGTAGTTTGTGAGAAGAGAAATCAGGTAGAGGGGGAAAACACTTTTTTTATTCAAAAAATATACAGAAATCTAAGATCAGAAATATGTGAATAAACAGTTTGTGCTATATTTGTATAGCAACATTGCTTTAAAACTATTCCTCAAATATTCCATCAACACATTTTTTCTCCTCTCAACCAGTTTATACTTTTTAAGCATAAGGTTCATATATTATATCCCCTGGCCCCATTTCAGAGATTCCCCCATGCAGTATCCCATATATAAGTATAATGCCAACTCCCCTGTCTCTACTGCTCAAAGGCCAGATGTGGTACATGAGAATGCTTCAGAACCCCTCCTTGGTTCTCAGGTACTTTTTTAAGGGTAAGGGAGGATGGATTGACTAGTCTATCTGCAAATTACTCCCCACTAATGGTGTTCCCAAGTACAGGGGGGATCTACTGCATCCCACTTCCATTTAACCAGTTGGAATATGTTTCACATAGAAATATTTACGTCAAATATATATATAAACAAATATATGAAAGGTTTACTCTCATTCCAGTCAAGATGGCGGCTTAGAAGTTGCTAAAGTTCAGACCTCAGAAACCCTTCCTTACCGATCGCAAACTGAGTGCTCTTAGGACACCGAAATTCAAGCTGAACAACAGGAAAGACCTGGGGAACCCTCCTCCCGGACCTGGATCAAAAGGTACGGCCCCCTCAAAAGCCAAAACCCTAGATCACTCGGATCTAAGGGGCAGGCAGAAGGAAGGTCCCAGGACCCATCCCCCCCAACCCAGAGTGCTGAGCCCAGGGCAGCAGCAGGAACTTCAGGGCCGGCAAAAGGGCCCCATGGCTGGCTATTTTGAAGGACCCACCTTGGAAGCAACCTGAGCCAGTCTCCGGGATGCCCAACACAGGAGGGGAGGCACTGAGAGAAGGGGGAAGCCTATGGCCCCCTGGCTGGGTCCTTCCAGCTGAGTCTCAGGGGAGGTCCCAGCTTTGGGGCACCAGCTGAGCCCAAGCCCATCAGGAGCCCTCGGAGCTACTGAAAGGACAGAAAACTCAGGGTTGGCAAAGGGGTTGCTCCAAAGAGCTTACCTTGAAAGTAACCTGGGCCAGTTTCTGGGCACTCAACACAGACTGTGGAAGAGGAGGTTGCTGCTTTTTTTTTCTTCCTTTTTTTGGCTCCAGGATCATTCAGCCCACACCATCTGAACCTAATCCCATCAGGAGCCATCAGAGTCCAGGCAAGCCACAACCCCTCCCCGCCTTAGAGAGCTGGGTCTTCTGAAAAAACAGAAACCTAGAGGTGAAGTCAAGATGGCAGCCTAGAAGGAGCATAGACCTGGCAGCCTGGCCAGAGCTTTAGAGATCCTCCATATCTGCTCCAGCCGTCCAGGAAGTTTAAAACTCAGAGTAAACCCAGCCCAACTAAGCTGAACTCAATCCCATCAAAAGTCTCCAGAACACAGGGAAGCCCAGGCTCCCCATCCATCCTCATTGACTGCTGGACTTTAAGCCAATCAAAAGCCTCCAGAGGACAGGAAAGCTCAAACCCCCAACAACCCTCCCTCAGAGATTACACCAAGAGATCCTCTGTTAAAGCTCCAAGAGGGGAGACTGATAGAAATCCCTAAAAAACAAAAAAATGAGAGGAAGAGAGCACAGACAAATATGGGGAGGAAAGAAGGGGTGAATTTGAACAAACAACAGAAACATAAGAAAGAAACTACAATAGACAGCTACTATCACCAAATGGAACAGAGGGGGAGAGATCAGCAAACGATAAACCAGAAATCCCAGCGAATTGGATACAGGCTGTGGAAGAACTCAAAACACAATTAAGAGAGGCTGAAGACAATTGGGAAAAGAAATTAAAAATTAAGATAAGTCATCTGGAAACAGAGGCACTTGAACTAAAACAAGAAAATAGTGTCTTGAAAGCCAAAATCAACCAGCTGGAAAATGAGGCAAAGGAGATGAAAGATGAGGTAAAGGAGATGAAAGATGAGGTAAAGAGGATGAAAGATGATCTTCAAAGAAAATCAGACCAGAAGGAAAAAGATGACCAAAAAGCCAGAGATGAAATCCAATCTTTAAGAACCAGAATAAAATAACTAGAATCAAGTGACCTCACAAGGCAGCAGGACACTATAAAACAAAACAAAAAGAATGAAAAAATTGAGGAAAATGTGAAGCATCTCATTCACAAAACAGATGATTTAGAAAATCGTTGAAGAAGAGACAATTTAAGAATAATTGGACTACCAGAAGACCATGACAAAAGAAAAGGCCTGGACATAATATTAGAGGAAATTATCCAGGAAAACTGTCCCGAGATCCTAGAACAAGAGGGGAAAGTGGAGATTGAAAGAATCCACAGATCACCCCCTGTATCTAATCCCCAACTGACAACACCAAGAAATGTTATAGCCAAATTCAAAAACAATCAGATGAAAGAAAAGATATTACAAGCTGCCAAGAAGAAGCCATTCAGATACCATGGAAACACGATGAGGTTAACACAGGATCTGGCTACATCCACACTGAAGGACCTAAAGGCCTGGAATACGATATTCTGGAAAGCAAGGGAACTAGGTCTACAACCAAGAATAAAATACCCATCAAAACTGACTATATATTTTTTTAAAACCCTTACCTTCCGTCTTGGAGTCAATACTGTGTATTGGCTCCAAGGCAGAAGAGTGGTAAGGGCTAGGCAATGGGGGTCAAGCGACTTGCCCAGGGTCACACAGCTGGGAAGTGTCTGAGGTCAGATTTGAACTTAGGACCTCCCGTCTCTAGGCCTAGCTCTCAACACACTGAGCTACCCAGCTGCCCTCGAAACTGACTATATTTTTAAAGGGGAAAGTATGGTCATTCAACACAACAGAAGAGTTCCAAGCATTCATAAATAAAAGACCAGACCTGAACAGAAAAATTTGATGTCCAACCACAGAACTTAAGAGAATCATCAAAAAGTAATTAAAAAAGAGGGGAAAAACAAACAAAACAACAACAAAAATTTTATAAGAGACTCAATAAGTTAAAATGATATGTATCCATATAAGAAAAGAGGTCATTGGCAACTCGTAAAAACTGTTTCTATCACCTGAGCCGCTAGAAGAATTACACTCAGAGGGAACATTGACAAACTGTATAGGATGAAAGGACAAGACATAAATAGGTATATAGATATATACATACATAAATACATATACATGTGTATGTGTATATATATATACATGACTACAGCTAAAAAAGAAAAGAGGTTATGACTAAAAGAAATGGGAAAAGAAACAAATGGGGGTAAATTTATATGTCACAAATAAGTTCATGGCGGGAGGGGGAGAACATTGATACACTGGAAGGGTAAAGAGGTTGGAGACAGAAAATACTCAACTCTTATGTACTTTGAAACTGACCCAAAGAGGGAAGAACAACCCAATCCATTGGGGAAGAGAATAGATTTGCACCCTATAGGGGAGTAGAAGGGTAAAAAATGGACTGGTAGGGTGGGAAGCAGTACAAGGGAGGGAGAGGGTGGGGGGGGAATTTTAAAAAGACTACAGGGGAAAATAAGGGAGGGAATAAAAAGGGAGGGGAGTAGAAAGGAAAGTAAAATAAGGGAGGGAACAGGGGGCCGGAGGGGGAGCTGACTATAAACAAACATTGGTATGGAAGGAAATAGTGAAAGAAGAAAAGGCAGGACCAGGAGTAGAAATCAAAATGCTGGGAAATACACAGCGAGTAATCACAACTCTGAATGTGAATGGAATGAACTCACCCATAAAACGCAAGCAAATAGCAGAGTGGATTAGAATCCAAAACCCTACCATATGCTGTCTGCAAGAAACACAGATGAGGAAGGTAGATACGCATAGGGTGAAAGTAAGAGGATGGAGCCAAACCTATTGGGCATCAAATGATAAAAAGAAGGCAGGAGTAGCAATCATGATATTGGACAAAGCCAAAGTAAAAATAAATCTAGTTAAAAGAGATAGGGAAGGTAATTACATCCTGATAAAAGGCAGTATAGACAACAAGGAAATATCTGTACTCAATATGTATGCACCAAATGGCAGAGCATCCAAATTTTTAAAGGAGAAACTAGAGGAGCTCAAGGATGAAATAGATAGAAAAACTATACTAGTGGGATATCTGAACCTTCCCCTATCCAAACTAGATAAATCAAATCAAAAAATAAATAAGAAAGAGGTGAGAGAAGCAAATGAAATCTTAGAAAAATTGGAGTTAGTAGACATATGGAGAAAAATAAATAGGGACAAAAAGGAATACACCTTCTTTTCAGCAGTACATGGCACATTCACAAAAACTGACCATGTACTAGGGCACAAAATCATTGCAAACAAGTGTAAAAGGGCAGAAATAATAAATGCAACCTTCTCAGACCACAGTGCAATAAAAATAATAATTAGTAAGGGTACATGGATAGATAAATCAAAAATTAATTGGAAATTAAACAATATGATTCTCCAAAACCAGCTAGTTAAAGAACAAATCGTAGAAACAATTAATAACTTCATTGAAGAAAATGACAATGGTGAGACATCCTTTCAAAACCTATGGGATGCAGCAAAGCAGTACTCAGGGGGAAATTTATATCCTTGAGTTCATATATAAACAAATTAAGAAGGGCAGAGGTCAATGAATTGGGCATACAAATTTAAAAAACTAGAAAGTGAACAAATTAAAAATCCTCAGATGAAGACTAAATTAGAGATCCTAAAAATCAAATGAGAAATTAATAAAATTGAAAGTCAAAGAACTATTGATTTAATTAATAAGACTAGAAGCTGGTACTTTGAAAAAAACAAATAAAATTGACAAAGTACTATTCAGTCTAGTAAAAAAAAGGAAAGAAAAAACCAAATTGACAGTATCCAAGATGAAAAGGGAGACCTCACCTCTAATGAAGAGGAAATCAAGGCAATCATTGAATACTTACGAAAATATAAATTGCCTAGACTAAAAGAAGAAGAAATAAATTACCTAAACAACCCCATATCATAAAAAGAAATTGAACAAGCCATCAAAGAACTCCCTAAGAAAAAATCCCCAGGTCCAGACAGATTCACAAATGAATTCTATCAAACATTCAAAGAACAGCTAACCCCAATACTATACAAACTATTGACAGAATAAGCCAAGAAGGGGTTCTACCAAATTCTTTTTACGACACAAACATGGTACTGATCCCAAAGCCAGGCAGGTTAAAAACAGAGAAAGAAAACTATAGGCCAATCTCCCTAATGAATATAGATGCAAAAATCTTAAATAGGATACTAGCAAAAAGACTCTAGCAAGTCATTACAAGGGTTATCCACTACGATCAGGTAGGATTCATTCCAGGAATGCAAGGATAGTTCAATATTAGGAAAACCATCCACATAATTGACCATATAAATAAGCAAACTGACAAAAATCACATGATTATTTCAATAGATGCAGAAAAAGCCTTTGACAAAATATAACACCCATACCTATTGAAAACACTAGAAAGTATAGGAATAGAAGGGCCTTTCCTACAAATAATAAATAAAGAGTATATATTTAAAACCATCAGCAAACATCATCTACAATGGGGATAAACTCAAAACCTTCCCAATAAGATCAGGAGTAAAACAAGGATGCCCATTATCACCTTTATTATTTAATATTGTACTAGAAACACTAGCAGTAGCAATGAGAGAAGAAAGAGAAATTAAAGGTATTATAATTGGCAATGAGGAGACGAAGCTGTCACTCTTTGCAGATGATATGATGATTTACTTAAAGAATCCCAGGGAATCAACCAAAAAGCTAATCGAAATAATCAACAACTTTAGCAAAGTTGCAGGATACAAAATAAACCCACACAAGTCATCAACATTTCTATATATCTCCAACCCAGTTCAGCAGCAAGAATTAGAAAGAGAAATTCCATTTAAAGTCACCTGAGACAATATAAAATACTTAGGAATCTATCTGCCGAGACAAACACAGGAACTATATGAACAGAACTACAAAACACTCTCCACACAATTAAAACTAGATCTAAACAATTGGAAAAACATTGATTGCTCATGGGTGGGATGAGGTAACATAATAAAAATGACCATCCTACCCAAACTTATCTATCTATTTAGTGCCATACCCATTGAACTACCAAAAAACTATTTTACTGAATTAGAGAAAACCATAACAAAGTTCATTTGGAAGAATAAAGGATCAAGGATATCCAGGGAAATAATGAAAAAAAAATACAAAGGAAGGTGGCCTTGCAGTCCAGATCTCAAACTATATTACAAAGCAGCGGTCATCAAAACAATTTGGTACTGGCTAAGAGACAGAAAGGAGGATCAGTGGAATAGACTTGGGGTAAATGATCTCAGTAAGACAGTCTTTGACAAACCCAAAGACCTTAGCTTTTGGGACAAAAATCCAGTATTTGATAAAAACTGCTGGGAAAATTGGAAGACAGTGTGGGAGAGATTAGGTTTGGATCAACACCTCACACCCTACACCAAGATAAATTCAAAATGGGTGAATGACTTAAACATAAAGAAAGAAACCATAAGTAAATTAGGTGAACACAGAATAGTATACATGTCAGACCTTTGGGAAGGGAAAGATTTTAAAACCAAGCGAGACTTAGAAAGAGTCACAAAATGCAAAATAAATCATTTTGACTACATCAAATTAAAAAGGTTTTGTACAAACAAAACCAATGTAACTAAAATGAGAAGGAAAGCAACAAATTGGGAAACAATCTTCATAACAAAAACCTCTGACAAAGGTCTAATTACTCAAATCTATAAAGAGCTACAAAAAATCAAGCCATTCTCCAATTGAAAAATGGGCAAGGGACATGAATAGGCAATTTTCAGTTAAAGAAATCAAGACTATTAATAAGCACATGAAAAAGTGTTCTAGATCTCTTATAATCAGAAAGATGCAAATCAAAACAACTCTGAGGTATCACCTCACACCTAACAGATTGTTCAACATGATAGCAAAGGAAAGTAATGAGTGCTGGAGGGGATGTGGCAAAGTAGGGACATTAATGCATTGCTGGTGGAGTTGTGAATTGATCCAACCATTCTGGAGGGCAATTTGGAACTATGCACAAAGGGCAATAAAAGACTGCCCTTTGATCTAGCCATAGCACTCCTGGGTTTGAACCCCAAAGAGATAATAAGGAAAAAGACTTGTACAAGAATATTCATAGCTGCACTCTTTGTGGTGGCAAAACATTGGAAAATGAGGGGATGCCCTTCAACTGGGTAATGGCTGAACAAATTGTGGTATATGTTGGTGATGGAATACTATTGTGCTAAAAGGAATAATAAAGTGGAGGAATTCCATGGAGACTGGAACAACCTCCAGGAAGTGATGCAGAGTGAGAGGAGCAGAACCAGGAGAACATTGTATACAGAGACTGACACATTGTGGTACAAGAGAACGTAATGGACTTCTCCAGTAATGGTTTTACAATGTCCCTGAACAACCTGTAGCAATCTACGAGAAAAAAAAAAAACTATCCTCAAGCAGAGGACAAACTGAGGGAGAGATGCTAAATGAGCGCCCTAATGCAAATACCAATAACAAGGAAATGGGTTCAGAGCAAGGACACATGTGATTCCAAGATGAATCGTGTGTTGACTAGGGAATGGGTGGGGGGTGGTTTGAAGGGGAGGAAAAGAAAATGATCTTTTTCCTATGAACAATGTATGAAAATGACCAAATAAAATAATGTTAAAAAAAAAGAAAGGTTTACTCTCCCAACATGTGGAACTTAATCAATCAGGCTAACTGCCCCCCCACCCCCACCCCAGCCTCCCATTCTCAGAGGAGGAGATGAGGTTCAAAGTTTAGCTCCAAGCAGTTCCTGTAGGACATAGTCCCACATTCCAAGTCTGAAACCCCGCTTAGGTATGAGTTCCAGGCAACTGGCTTTTCTTGGCTGGACTGACTGGTATAATATTGTCTCTGGAATGCTAGCTCCAAGATCACCATGACTCACACTCCTTGGTCTCTAGAGGGATTATAATCTGCACCTAGAACCAGAAAAGGATGAATGCAACCTAACAAGACAAACAGTCCTCACCCCCAGAGGGATTTAAAAGGCAGTGGAAGATATCCCGTCTTTTAATTCAATTCATGACACTGTGGGTGAACAGATAAAAAAACAGAGAGATAGAGACAGAAAGACTGTTCTGGTGTCTTGCAATTAAAACAAACAGATCAGCCTGTTTCTACCCACCTGGAAGGAGAGAATAGAGAAAAGAGTGCCTCTGTGTTAGACAAATGATCTGGAAATGTGCAAAATTCTTACAAAATCATCCAATATACCTTTTTAAAAATTTTTAACCCATGTCTTAAATCTTAGAATAAATATTTGTGTATTGGTTCCAAGGCAGAAGAGTGGTAAGGGCTAGGCAATGGGGATTAAGTGACTTGCCCAGAGCCACCTAGCTAGGAAGTGTCTGAGGTCAGATTTGAACTCAGGACCTCCCATCTCTAGGTCTGGCTTTCAAAGCACTGAGCCACCCAGCTGCCCCCATTCTGATATACTCTTAATAACTAACCTCTAGGTTTTGCCCCAACAAAAGAAGCAAAAGGAGGGAGGAAGATCTGTTGCATTAATGGCCAAATGAAAGGAATGATAACCAAATAAAGCAGTAGATAAATGCAAAAAACCAACAACAATATTTGACATTTGTAAAAACTATCTCCAGGGTCAGTCTTAGACCCTCAGTGAAATGATGAAGTACAAATATGAATCATACATGGAATGAGTAGTTTATTCCCACAAAGAGAATGGTTTCAGTTATCATCCTTGTAAATGACTTTCAGATCTACTTGTTCAGTCCTAACCTTTCCTCTAACTCCCATCTCTCATCTATAAACACATTGGGAATCCCAAACTGGATGTTTCAAAGACATCTAAAACTCAACATGTGCAAAACTGAACCCATTACCTTCCCCCCAAGCCCTTTCTTCCTAACTTTCTTATTATAATTAAGGTTACCACTCCCACCCAACACCCCACCCTCGGTCATCCAGGCTCACAATCAAGGTATCATCCTCAACTCCTCACTCTCTCTCAGAACCCCATACCCAATCAGGGTGAAGAGCTATTATTTCTACATTCCTAACATTTCTTATAGATTCCCCTTCTCTCTGACACCACAACCACTCTGGTACAGGCCCTCATTACCTTAAACCTGAATTCTTCCTATAGCTTACTGGTTCATCTCCCTGCTTCAAGTCCCTCTCCAATACAATCTATCCTTCACTCATTTGTCAAATTGATGTCAAACTAAAATGGAGGTCTGACCATATCAATCCCTTTTCCCCACTCAATAATCTCCCGTGGCCCCCTTTTACCCCTGGGATCATATATATAATCTGCTGACTTTCAAAGCCCTTCATAACCTGGCCTCTTCCTATCATTGCAGTCTTTATACCTTACTCCCCTCCTGTAGTTTGTCAATCAGTGACATTGGTTTCGTTGCAGTTTTTCAATTAAAAAATGTTATCTCCTAACTATGCATTTTCACTTGGCTCTTTCATGTAACTGGAATGTTCTCCCTCTTCATTTCTGCCTCCTGAGTTCCCTGACTTCCTTCATGTCTCAGCTAAATTATCATTTTCTTCAAGAAATATTTCTCAGTTCCCCTTTACCGTAGTTCCTTCCCCCTAAAATTACTACCAATTTATTCTGTAAATATCCTCTTTCTACCTAATTATTTGCATGCTGTCAAATAGACTGAACTCCTTCTTGAAAGCAAGGACTCTATTTTGCCTTTCTTTGAATCCCCAGTGAGTGGATTTATTTTTAATATGTCGAATTATTTCTATTCCTGGACTTTAAATTAAAGACTCAAGACTTGACCTCTATATTCATTCCTTCATTTGTAAGAACTTCAGGAAATAAGGAAATACCTTGCCCTAGAGAATCTTCCACTATGGGCAGTTGGAAGAGAGATTATGAAGTTTTATCTATTTCAGTAAATAGAATTGTCTTAAGCTAGGCACCTGAACATAGCACAATTGAGTCCTTCAGTTTCTCATTAAAAATCATTGTGGGGGGGGGGGGAGGGAACAGCTAGGTGTCTTAGTGGATTTAGAATCAGGTCTAAGAGCTAGGAAGGTGGGGGGGGGGTCCAAATCTTGCCTCAGACCCTCTGACACTTCCTATGTGACCCTGGGCAAGTCATTTGAATAACCCCCTGTTGACATAGAAAAAACACAGAACTATTAAATAATCAAAAATCACTCTTTAATCCAGGGAAAGGGATTCAATGCAATAATAGGCCTTGTCAGAGAACTGTGTATCACACGACTACACAGTCTAAGGATTGAACTCTGGCCACTCTGGACACTGACCCCTGGGAAAGCCAATCATGCTAGATTGGACAATTCCAAGGAACAAAAGAATTTGGGGAACCTATATAGCATTTGGGGGATATCCAGGATCAGGGAAAGGTGATTGACATCACTATAGCAACAAAGAAAATGGGAGTGTTCAAATTACAGGGACAAGATACAATCAAGCTTGGGAAAGGAATCATAGCTAGAGACTAGGGTGTAAGAGAAAAGGTTACTTACAATGGATACTAAAGGGTGGTCCCTGCCCAGGTGTGGGTCTTCTTGGATAAAGGTCTCTGATGCAATCAGGGAGACTACCTAAAACAAAGAGGGTCCTTAGTATATGTTTAGTCCCACCCAACTAGGATTGCCATTCATCTGAGGGTCCACCACTCAGTCTGAAATTGCTAGCCTGGGATTCCCTTCAGGGTGGACTCTCATGTGAACAGGAAACTAGTACAAACTTTGGGGTCTCCAACCTACAAGTTAGGCCTGAAACCTGGGGTCCACCAGATCCCACTAGACCACAAGTTTGGAGTTTCTAGATTTCATGTTGACACCCCCATTGCCTAGCCTTTGCCACTCTTCTGCCTTGGAACCAATACACAGTTTTGATACTAAGATGGAAGGTAATGGTTTTTTAAAAAGAATCATTACAGAAGTCATTCTTGACTAGGCAGAACTCAATTTCTCCCCTAGTAGTTGGGGAACATGAGATCAATATATGGCTACTAACCATGAATCAGGGAATGGGGAGGAGTTGAGAGTTTTAATGAACTACCCTTTTATTTGCTTGTGATATCCAAGAGAGAGGCTGAATAATAAGATCCCCGAATTTTCTATTTATGGATCTACTTGAGGGTATTTCCTTGTCTGATCACTGAGAGAGATTACTAACCAATTAATTTATAGGTTATTGCTAGCCTGATTAATAAGTTGACTTCCTTAAATAGAAACTAATCTCTTGAAAATTTCAATTGCCACATTGGCACTTAGCATAGTGTCTAGTACATAGTAGGTATTTTATAAATTCTAATTAAGTGCTAAATAATCAGGAACCATAAAATGATTAGTAAAAAATTCAGTAATTTCTTACACCGGTACAATTATATGAGAACAATTCAAATCTCACAGGGACATTTGCAAACAGTTTCTTTGTGAAGACTATTAATTAGCTATATTATATTCTACTTCCATTGAATATAGCCTAGTCAATGCCAAATGGAGTCTAGATTTCCAAGGCAGGGGTCTTTGAAGGAGAGCATGTTCCTTTTAGACAGTCAACTTTTGCAATTTTTCTGATAGCCACAACCTAGGTGTTTGGATGCCTGAGAAAAGGGAAAATGTCAGTGTCCTTTTCAGATACCACAAGGCCCTAGACCTTGGGGAAAAAAGAAATGCAGACTGAAGGTGCAGGCTTTCCTAAGAGGGTGTGAGAGTTCTGAGTTTCCTACTAGATAAAGGAAAATATTCTACCTCCCTCACCACCCCAGAGAGCTCAGAGTTACAAGTGGGCACAAAGAAGCCTGAGGGGTAAGGAATACTGTTTTTTAAAAGCTAATCCAGAGTTCTGCCTATTTTAAATAGCCAATTTGATTGCTGCTGTTGTGTTCATCCCCCCTTTTTTTTTTCAAAAGGACCAACAACATTATAGGGTGAGTGAATTGGATTTAAGTAAGACACAAAGTCATTAGCCTCATTCTCTCTTCCATAGTCATCCAAGTCTAGTGGCGGGACAGAAGTCAGGATGGGGCAATAGCTGCAAATGCTGTGGATGATGTTAGTGTCTTTGATGTCTGACCAAGTTCAAAGCATACCACTGAACTTGCTTCAGCTGCCTCCATGACCATTGAAACCAATTGTTCTCATTCACCCATTCTGCTGTAGGAAGTCTTCATATGCTTGGGGGAGACATCACCCTAACTCACTGAAGGGTTCGAGGTCTATTGGTTATCCTCAACCTTGTTGAGACAGTCTGCTGATAGGATTTTACTGGAGTATGGCCACTTGCAGCTCCTTGGAGTTTCAAGTCAGAGTAGGATGAAAGGGGAACATCAAAGGTGGATGAGCAACGCTGAAAAGAGCTTAGCAAGCCCTCACTCCAGAGGTGCTAGTCCTTCCTAAACACCTCATACACCCCAGCCAATAAGAAGGCTATTAGTCAATTTAAGTTACAATTCCCTGAATCAGAATAGTTAATCAAAAGCAATTGTCCTGCTCTGAAACATAAGGGATGGGAGTGAGCCTGAAGGAAAAGAATAGATATGACTGAAATCACTTCTTTGAAAATCTGAAAGCCCTATACCAACATAAACTGGTTTTTGTTGTTGCTGTTATCTGATACTTCTCACTTTAGTTCACTGAAGTTCAGAGAGAAAAGATCTGCAGATAGGCTTCTTCTACGTGACTATTTTTTTTTAATTCCATGTTCTACAATCAACAGGTGTATGGTTGACTGCTTTGAGTGACTGAATCATTGTTATTGTTCATCTTATTCTCACCTTATGTGATGAAGTCTAGATAGAAATGATCTCTGAAGAGACTGTTACACCACTATATTCTTTTATATTTAATATTCTATGGAATAGTGCACACAGGAAAAAAATGCTGCTTTTGGTAAATGAATAAAAATATTGGGAAGCTTATCTTCTTTAGGTTTAATGAAGACATTTTCTGGATAACTGGTAGCAGACTAAACAGTGGTGATGAAATGAAACTCATCTTGTTCCTATGAGTTAATGATTTCTTCTGCTACATCACTATATTTTAAAAGCTTTTCTATCCACATAGCTTGGAGCTTTTGAAAGTTTGCCATGAAAAAATCTTTTTTTAAAATATACTCAGGGCTAGCTAGGTGGTACAGAAGTTTGTGTGTAGGGCCTGATGATCTCAGTTCAAATCCAGCCTCAGATATGTCATAGTTGTGTGACCCTGGACAAATTATTTAACTATTTGCCTCAATTACCTTATCTGTATAATAGGAATACTAATAACACCTACTTCCCCAGATGAGAATCAAATGTATTTGTAAAGCACTTGGCATAGTAGATAACCTGGTACTAAATTGCCATCATAAGCCCCTGTTTCTGTTGCTGCTGCTATAATTATCTCATTTTTATTTATTTATTTATTTTGATAGGGTTGAGAAAGAAATAGCTCTGGGATGAGTTGTTATTTTGCTATTATTCTTTTACATATTCTATGAAGTATTGCACAGTTAGATAAAATAGCTCCTTTATGTAGTCAAATAAAATAATTAATGTAAACTCATTCACTGCAGGCTCACTGAAAGCATCTTTGGCACAACTCTGATAGTAGGCAACAAAACAGAGATGCTATGCAATTATCTCATCCCCCAAAAATGATATCTTCTTTTGATCTCCTCTGTTAGGTTTCTTATTTTCTGAAAGCTATTAATGCCTATGAATTTTTCAATTACTGGGAAAAATATACATAGTTCTGAGTTTGGCTGTTCCTGGCTCACATGGAACTCCATTTCATATACAGCTGAGGGCAGGTGAGCTCACAATCCTTGGAACATAAATGATAGACTTTGTAAGTGAACAGGTCAATTTTGTGGCTGAACCAGGTTTCCTGCTAGTCCTGCTGCCAGCCCAACCCTCATTGCCATCAGCTGGGAAAGAATCCCTGTGGAGAAGGATCAATCAGTCAAAAAACATTTATTAATCTCCTACTGTGTGTCAGACACTATGCTAAGCACCAAGGATACAAAAAGAATCAAAAGACAAACCCATTCACAAGGAGCTCACAATTTAATGATTATGAAACACACACAAGGCACCTATCCCAATTGCCAACCAAGTCATTCACGAGGTAGGCAAACAACTCTAGCTGAAGCAAGCATAGCATCCTAAGGAAGAGATGAGGCAGCATGCACCAGAGAAGTCAACCCACCTCTACCACCTTGACCACCATCTTCCATGAGACTCTGAGGAAGACATCCCAGACATTGAGCCCAAGAGGTGTTGAAAGAGCAATGCTTAAGGGTCAGTGACTGCAACCATCATTCCAGGAATGAATCCCCATCAAAATGAAGTCTGGCAACTGTTCCTACAGGTGCTGCAGCAATATCAATTAATGACCCAGAAAAGAAAGGTCTTGTCACCTAAATCCTTGGCACTGTCGAATATTTCAACATCAGAATTTCTGATAAGATCAGATCAGAAATTCTGATAAGATTGGATCAATCGAAAAAGTATTAAAGAGGAAGAATTGGGGCAACTAAGTGGCTGAGTGAATAAAGAGTTTGGCCTGGATACAGGAGGTCCTAGGTTCAAATTTGACTTCAGATACTTCCTGGCTCTGTGACCCTGGGCAAGTCACTTAACTCCAATTGCCTAACTCTTACCACTCTTCTGTCTTGAAACCGATATCTAGTATACATTCTAAGACATAGCATAAGGGGAAGAAGAAGGAAGAGGAGGAGGAGGAGGAGGAGGAAGAACTAGAGATCTTTCCATCTGACTTGCAGCTAAAGCCTCCTATGTGTTGTCCTCCATTAGACTATGAGCTCCTTGAGAGCAAAGGAGCTCTTACTTTTTTATTTGTACCCCCAGAATTCAGCACAGCACTGTGCCCATCGTAAGTTTCATGGATTAGTATTCTATTAGGGTTATTTCAGGCAAAAATCCGACTGGAGATAATGGTCCAGATCTTCAGATTATTTTGAGGTTTGTGTCAGTGAATACAGCATAGGACTTGGAGGCATCAAGTCAAATGTGGCTTCAGATATTAGCTGTGTGACCCAGAGTAAGTCATTTAATTCTTTCTGGCCTCAGTTTCTTTATCTGTAAAATGAAGATAATAATAGCACCTGTCTCAAAAGGTTGTTGTGAAGATCAAATGAGGTAATATTTGTGAAGCATTTTGCAAACCTTAAAATGCTATGTAAAAGTGAACCGTTATGAATTGTAGTATGGGGATTCATTATCTATTAATCTATGAAAAAGACAATGAACTTCTGACATATAAGGTCATGTCTTGATTAGTATTTAGTAGGTGCTCAATTTTTATATCTTGCAAAAGATATTTTGTAATTTTCCCACCTTTTTCTTTGCAAAACTTATACTAATCATTAAGACCTGGCTCTTTAAGGATACATACTTTCTTCAATTTCTATTGGTCAACAGGAAAAAATAGAAAAATCCAAGACCCAGTGTGGGTCTTGAATTGCCATTATGAATGCTTCTATTTGCATAGATAAAACCATATTATAAAACCGTTTTTTGTTGCTAGTTTGTCAATACAGTGTTGGCTGAATTAATGGAGAGACCTTTAAATTGCATTCTTCAGACTTAGCTATTTTGAAGGCTTTATCTGCAAAGAAATGACTGTATTTTTATAGGTTTTTGACCTTTTTATCATGTACTTTAAGAATGCCTATTAATCCTTTTTCTACTTTTTTTTTTGTAAAGGAGGTATTCACCTTTCTATACCTGTCTTAGGCTGATGGATCCTATTTTGCTAATATTGCATATGTTTATATTAAGTTTTTATTTATTTTAAATCATTCTTACTTATATTTTTCAATGAAATTTAGAGAAAAACATCATTCTGGAACAAGACATCATCCTATAATTACTTTTACACTTACTGTTTGGTATATTACTATATAGGTGGATAAAATAACTTAGTTTTGCAATTGAATAAAAGTATTAGGATGTAAACTTATTATTATTCATATTATCATTTCATCTCTTGCTAGACTATAGTTCCTGAGGTAAAGCACTATATTACAATGTGGGACAGCTGAGTCACACAGTGGTCAGAGAATCAGGTCTCTAGGCAGGAATATGTGAGTTCAAATTCAGCCATACATAATTACAAGTTATATAATCATGGGCAAGTAATTTAACATCTTGTTTCCTCCATATCCTCATCTGTAAAATGGTGATAATAATAGTCACTAACTCTTAGGATTATTGTGAGAATCAACTGAAACAATATTTGTAAAGTGTTTAGCATAGTTCTTAACATACATTAAATGTTATATAAAAATTAACTATTTTTATTATTATTTTTATTATCAGAGAAGGAAAAGCACTGAACTTGGTTCCACACCCACTCACTCTGTAGTCATAAGCAAATCACTTAACCTCCCTGAAGTTCATTTTCCTCATCAGTAAAAAGGAGACTAATAATATTTGTACTACCTGCTTCAAAGGATTATTATGGGGAATGTATTTTGTAAACTTTAAAGTGTTATATAAATTGGAGTTCTTGTTCATCTTCATTCCTTCGGTACTTAGTATGATAATCAATAAATTTTTTTAGTGGAATTCATTCAAATTTAAAGCTATGGCAATATACGCTGACAGTAAGACCTGGAATTGAATCTTGGGTCTCCTTATCTGCGCATCCTTGAGCATGTCACTGTGAATGGTTTTTTTTTTTTGTAAAAAATGAAAGGTTTGGACTAAATGACTTCTAGAGTTCCTTCTCATTCTAAATTCCATGACACAAGCAGAACTCAAACTGGTGGATATGAATAGAGACTTTGAAAGCCTATGGTTGTTACTAATAAAGGAGCAGAAGAGAAAATAAAGGAAAGCCCAGGAGCATAGCCTTAATACCACTTAGATCTAATATATATTCTCATTTTAGTCCTCTGCTGTAATCCAAAGAAAGATTCTACATTCCTGAAAGACTGCTGTCATCCCCAGTAGATACTCATCACTTATTATTAAGTATTGTACTGTTCAGGACTAGATATAATGTGTCTGAGAAAAATTGTGGCATCTCCTTTTAATCTTATGTAGAAAACAATTAAAGTATATAAAGCACATTATTAAAATATGTAAAATTTATAATTTAATTATAAGATTGCATGGCTTTATGATCTAATAGCCTTGCTGTATTTTGCATATTAGTGAACAATTGCTTTCTTAAAGCACACAGTAGAATCATTTACTTGATGCTGGAGAATAAGTTAATTATGGATCCCCTGTATATGACTAATGGATTTAATAATCACTTTACTGTAGAATTAACTTATACTTCCCTGTGCTTATAGCACTAATGATGATATTCATAAAAGTTATGTTTTTTAAAAATGTAAGATTGGCACAAAAAAGGGAATCCAATGTACAGCTTGGTTTTAGAGCCAACAGTTCCAAGAAGATAGTTCAGTAGCATAAAGTCTTACTTCTGTAATTAATCATAAACACCCCCACCATCACCACCATCCTCCCAAACCCAGACTCCGTTGGCTTTATTAAGGAAATTTATTTTATTTAAAGGAAGACAAAATGCTTGCTAGATACATTTAGCAAAGCTCCTAATTTTTTTGTAACTCCAACTTGGTTCCAAAGAATGTTCCCCACTCATGTCCTACTGTGAGGAACTCTAAAAAGTCCCCTTTCCCCCAGAAAGGGGTTTTGAGTAATACAGTCTTTCTATTTTGGCATTGAATTCAAGGAACTATTCAGTTACTCCATTTAAAGGAATACAAGGGCTCAGGAATTTCCTTTTTTGGGGAAAGGTAATGCCTTTAGAGTCATACTTCTTTTTTTTTATCTGTTTCTTTATATTGATAACCATCCTACAAGGAGTTCATTTATTCTGCATTAAAAGAGATGTAGTAAATCTATCTTTTACCTACCTGGTCAATATTCACATTTTGCTTAGAAGCTAGTAGAAAAAAGAATAAGGATTATTTCTTAACCCTCCCTTTGTCTCCCTAAAGCACTTAACACAATAATGGGTACATAGTTGGTATTCATTACATAGTTAAGTAAAATAAGCAGGAATTTTTTCTATGAGAGGAATTCAGGGAAAAGGTAATCAATTCTGCCCTCTTCCTCCAAAATTCCTAAGTGCCTCCTTGATTGCCTTGAAACTTATGAAAGCAAAACTTTAAGACAATCTATATAGTGTGGGGGGTAAACTCTCAAGGACATAATGGGAGGTGAAAGGGCAAATGAATCACAGTACATGGGTTTATATCAAGCCTCAGAAAGATTCATCATATTTATGAATGGGGTGGGGAGCACACAGGGTAGAGGATAAGAAATTGACTTACCTAAACTCAATTATAAGTACCAGAGACTTTGGTTTGGGGTTTTTATTTATTTTAGTCTTTTATCTTTTAATTAACAAACATTTATTTTCTCTCCCTCCTACTCATCCCAAATTAAAAATTGAGGAAAAAAAACCCTTATAAAATAGGCATAGTCAAACAAAATTAATTCCTTTATAGGTCTTGTCCAAAAAAAATGTCTAATTTGCATCTTGAATCCATCACCTCTCTGTCAGAGGATGGGTAACATACTTTATCTCTGGTTCTCTGAAACCATGATCAGAGTTCATTACATTGATTGGAATTCTTAAGTTTTGCAAAATTGTTTATCTTGAAGCAGAGCTAAGATGGAGGTGGAATAGCAGGAGCTTTCTGAATCTTTTTCCAACCAATCATTACAAAGTGTCTCAAAAAGAGCAGAAATCAAAATCAGATGAGCAAAGGGGCTCTCCCACTATATACAACCTTAAAGGTAGGCAATGTTTGGGGATTTCCATGCTACAAAGGGGTGAAATTACAATAATCAAAGCACAAGTTGATCACCCCTCCCCCACACCACCTACAGCAACAGGGTCAGAGTGAGGACCAAGGCAATCTCTAAATTCTTGAGGGCTGGCTGAAGGCACCACAGATTTACCCCGAGGGCACCACTGAGGGCAGTGCAAGGCCTTGGCAGCATGACTTGGGACCCGAGGCTGAAGAGCACAGATCCTGGGTGGCAGAATGTGGAGACTGGACAGAAACAAGGCTGTTCACAGCAGAGGCAGCAGGGATTAGAAAAATAGTCTCAGGGAAAATTTCTTTAAATCATGCTACACAAAGAAATGCCTGCCCTCCTTACTCAGACTTTGGGCTAGGAAAGAAATATACTACCAAGGCAAAGTCCTCTGAGACATAATGTAAGAAAGCAATGACCACCAACATGCGGGAACCCCAATCTACTAGTAGCAAAAGGAATAATTAGCAACAAAAAAAGCTTTTGACTGTGGACAATTTCTATGGAGAAAAAGAGCAAAATACAGAAACAACAGCAGAGAACAATAAATAAGAAAACACATCCAAACTTACCCCCCACAAAATGGAAATTGGTCACAAGCTCTCCTGCAACTCAAAATGGAGTTCAAGAACCAAGTAAGAAAGATAGAAGAAAAACTGTAAAAAAAGGTGTGAAAAAGAAGTGAAAGTAATACAAAAAGAAAATAACACCTTAAAAGACAAAATCACCCACATGAAAAAAGAGGCACAAAAATCAAATGAAGTAATAAGTAAAATGGAGACCAAAATTGACCTGCTGGAAGTCATGAAAAGTAGGATAGTGTGATAGAGGAATAATCCAGACACTTTGAATGACAGAGCCTGGAATAAATGCAAAGGTTCCAATCCACAGTGGGGGATGGTTTAGGAGGCTTGGAATCTTGAGGGAAGAGAGATCTCAGGTGAGAAGCAGTTGATCTCTCTATCTTGAGACAGCAAAGGTGACAGTCTGATCAGATATTATCTCTTGAGCTATTCAAAATCCCTCATTGAACTTAATTCACCATTTCCCCAAAAGATACCAAGAAGTGTGGCAGAAACCTAAAAAGAATAAGAACAGCATAACAAGATCTCACACAGCTCCTTTGACACCCTGGGTCTGGACATTGGCTCAGCTGTGACAAAGACCAGGGGTCACAAGCCTGAACCTCTCTGGAGTGAGGGAAAAGGATATTTTAGACAGACAAGAACTTCCTTTATCTTCTTTACTATAGCCCTGTATTGATTTAGAATCTTGATCCCTAGAGACTACATTTTCCACAATCCCCTTTTCCTTTTCCTGGTTGTGCATCTCCTTACATGGAGGCAATTTTGAGTTTCTTTTTCTGCCCACATGGCTCTCTCTCTGGCTCAGAGTAGTGGGAAGGAGGGAGTTTTTTGGGGGGTGCTTGCTGACTTTTTCTTTAATTCCTCTTACCTCTAAGTGGATTTTAATAAATAGTATTAAAATAATACTTGCAGTGTTGAATATTAATTTTAATCTTTACAGACCATAACCTTCAAACATCTTTCTTTTTTACCCCTAACCACAATTGTTAGAATAAAGTTTTCTGTTACCATAAATTGACTTCTTTGTCATTAGTGGAAGGAGAGAGCTGATTTCTCTTTCCCTCCCCAAGGGAAAAGGTTCACCCATTAAATCAGTTATTACAGGGAATTAAAGGCAGGGTTACTGGGGAGACATATTTGAAGAAGATTGAAGGGGGGAATCCACCTCACCCTCCTTCTACCTTCTGGGCATTTACCATCACCTCCATTATACCCAAACCAACCCTCTAATACAATAGACCAAACCAAAAAGGAAAATCAAAGATAATAGCTGAAAATCAGTCTTTAAAGACTAGAATTGGGCAAGTAGAAGCTAATGCTCTCGTGAGATAGCAAGAATTAATAAAGCAAAATCAAAAGAATGAAAAAATAGAAGGAAACATGAAATATCTCATTGAAAAGACAACTGACCTAGAAAACAGGTCTAGGAGAGACAATTTGAGAATCATTCATCTACTTGAAAGCCTGGGGAAAAAATAAGAACCTTGACATCATATTACAAGTAATTATCCAAGAAAACTGCCCTGATATTCTTGAACAAGAGGGCATAATAGACATTGAAAGAGTCCATACATCACCCTCTACATTAAATCCTCAAAAGAAAACCCCCAGGAATGTAATATCCAAATTTGAGAGCTTCTAGGTAAAGGAGAAGATATTGCAAGCAGTCAGAAAGAGATAATTCAGATATCAAGGAGCCCCAGTGAGGATCACACAGGATCTAACAGCCTTGAAAATAAAGGACTACAAGGCTTGGAATATGATATTCATAAAGGTAATGGAATTGGGTCTACAACCTAACCATCAAAACTGACTATATACTTCCAGGGGAAAGTATGGGCATTTAACAAAACAGAAGACTTTCAAACATTCCTAAAGAAAAGACCAGAACTAAAAGGAAATTTTGATGTTAAAATACAAAATTCAAGAGAACCATAAAAAGGTAAACAAAAAAAGGGAAAAAAAAGAATTTTAAGGACTTCAGTAAAGTTAAATTGATTATATTCCTATATGAAAAATGATATCTGTAACTATTAAAAATTGTATTCCTTATCATAATAGATAGAATAATTATTCATAGGCAGAGGTTGTAGTACTAATTTGTTTAAGATGGTATATATATATAAAACAGAAGGGTGTGGAAGAGGATGGTAGTAAGAGAAACTTGAAGGAAAAAATAGGATAAATTATACTAGATAAAACAGGGGGTAGAATACTATTATAAGAAGGGGAAGAAGAGAGTGGTAATAGGTAATACTTAAACTTTTATATATAAATAATATATATATATATATAAATATACAAATTTAAAAAATACTTAAACCTTACTCTCTGTGGAATCAGTTCTCAGAGGGAAGAACTGTCAGATCTATTGGGGTATAGAATTCTATCTTACCCTATAGCAAAGTTGAGAAAGAATAACAAAGGGTGGGGACTATTAAAAAGGAGGGAAAGGGGGGATTTAATAGACTTCAAATAAAAATAAGAGGGGAATAAGAATGGAGTGGTGGGAAGGAAAGTAAAATAAGAGTGTAGAAAGGGGGGCTGATTTAAAGAAAAACACTAGTGTAGAAGGAAACAGTGAAAGAATAAAGGGCAGGACTAAAAGGGGAAATCAAAATGATGGGGAATACATAGGTGGTAATCATAACTCTGAATATAAATGGGACAAATTCACCCATAAAATTGAAGCAGATAGCAGAGTGGATTAAAAACCAAAATCCCACCATATGTTGTCTATAAGAAACACACATGAGATAGGTATACATACACAGGGTAAAGGTAAAAGGCTGGAGCAAAATCTATTGGGCTTCAACTGAGAAAAAGAAAGCAGGAATTGCAATCATGATATCTGAGAAAGCCAAAGTAAAAATAGATCTAGTTAAAAGAAATAAGAAAGGTAATTGCATCCTAATAAAAAATATAAACAATGAAGAAATATCAGTACTCAACATGTATGCACCAAATGATATAGCATCCAGATTTTTAAAGGAGAAACTATTGGAACTTAAGGAGGAAATAGATAGTAAAACTATATGATTGAGAGACCTCAACTTTCCTCTATCAGATCTAGATAAGTCAAACCAAAAAATAAATAAGGAAGAGGTAAGAGATGTGAATAAAATCTTGGAAAAATTAGAGTTAATAGATATATGGAGAAAAGTAAATAGGGATAAAAGGAATATACCTTCTTTTCAGTAACACATGGTACATTCACAAAGATTGGTCATGTACTAGAATAACATTGTAAACAAATTCAAAAAAGCAGACATAATATATGCAGTTTTCCAGATCATAATTGTAAAAAGTAGACTTGAATACAGGACTACAATCCCCACGAGCATTTGCTCCACTTCCCCAGAATGCCTTGTAATCTCACCAGGATGGATTGATGCACTTCTAGGCCAATACAAAGGTCTTGAACCTAGTGTGAAGACTCGAGGTTACTGTGTTTAACATGTGTTAAGACATAGCTTTTCTTGTGTCCACACTCACCCTGAAGATACTCACAGACGAATATCCCCAAAACCTTGGCTCCTATAATCTGGTCCCCTTTTCTGCCTCTCATAGTGTGGTACCTTTCTGTAGTCCTGGCTACTGACTGGGTAAATGAATCATTCCTTAGATCATTTTGATTGGGCCCTGATTCAAGGACCTGTTATACATTTATTTTTCTTTTACTTGGAATTTTTACACATAAGACTTTGATAGTCTATATTTTCATCCAGAGATTTTTCTTTTCTTTTTGATTTTTCTGATGTCTTTTTAATATCTCTTGCCAATTGATTCATATACCTCAGCCATGCATCCCTAAGTGATCCCGGTTTTTTAATCACCCTCTTAACAGGGGGAATGTAAAAAAATATTATCATTTAAATTGCAACATTTAAATTCCTTTTTGAGAAGAATTTTAGGTAAAGAAGATGCTACTAACTGAATCCAGAAACTGAACTATTGGAGAAGCCACCATGAAGAAGCCTCCAGACCACAAGTTGCACAAAATTGAACTTTGGGTGTGGTTGATTGAACATTTATTTGTATGTATACTTCTATGCCAAAGGGGACTGCCCCCAATGGCTTTTTGTCAATGTGTTCAGCAATTATTGGTTTTATTCTTTTTTCTCTTATCCTCACACTATTATAATCTTTTAAGTTTATTATGTTTTTATGATCCTTTTGGAGAAATTCAATTTTTCCAAAAATGATCACACAAAGGAATGTAAAAAATAGACTCGAATACAGGACTACAATCCCCACGAGCCTTTGCTCCACTTCCCCAGAATGCCTTGTAATCTCACCTGGGCCGAGATGGAGAAGGTATTTAAGCTGATTCAAAGGCTTTTGAGGAGCTCTCTCTCTTGGCTCTTTTTGAACTTCCGTTTTGGAGCAGGCGCGTCTCTTGCGTGATGTGAGGTTATTTTGTCTAGGCCTCTGGCCTAGGCACATGTTTCTTACTTGTATATTCTTTAATCTTTAACCTTTAATAAACCTCTAAAAAATATACTTCTTGCAGAGAGAAACTAATTTCTACCTGCCTCACCTGTCTTAGTCTCCCCAGTCTCCCCTAAATTTTAATCTTTACATAATACAATAGAAATAATAATTAGTAAGGGTACATGGAGAAGCAAATCAAAAATTAATTGGAAATTAAATCATCTGATTCTCCAAAAACTAGTTCGTAAAAGAACAAATCATAGAAACAATTAATGATTTCATTGAAGTAAATAACAATGAGGAAACAATATATCAAAAAATTTCGGGATACTCCAAAAGCAGTACTCAGGGGAAATTTTATAGCCCTGAGTGCCACAAAAAAAGAGAAAGAGGAGATTAACAAATTGTGCATTCAACTAAAAAAAAAAAACTAGAAAGAGAACAAATTAAAAACCCTCAAAAAAGACCAAATTGGAAATCCTAAAAATCAAAAGAAAAATTAATAAATTGAAAGTGAAAGAACTATTAAACTAATAAATAAAACTAGGAACTGGTATTTTGAAAAAAAACAAATAAAATGGATGAAGTACTGGTTAGTCCAATTAAAAAAAGGAAAGAAGAAATTTACATTAACAGTATCAAACATAAAAAGAGCAAGCTCACCTCTAAAGAAGAGAAAATTAAGGTAATTATTAAGAACTATTTAGCCCAATTATATGGCAACAAATTTGACAATCTAGGTGATATGGATGAATGTTTACAAAAATATAAACTGCCTAGAATAACAGAAGAGGAAATGTAATACTTAATACATACCAGAAATTGAAATTGAACAAGCTGTCAAAGAAGTCCCTAAGAAAAAATCCTCAGGGAAAGATGGATTCACAAGTGAATTCTGTCAAAAATTTAAAGAATAAATAATCCCAATATAATGCAAACTATTTGACAAAAATAAGCAAAGGAATTCTACCAAACTCCTTTTATAACACAAATATGGTACTGATTCCAAAGCTAGGCAGACCAAAAACAGAAAAAGAAAACTATTGACCAATATCCTTAATGAACATAGATGCAAAAATCTTAAATAGAATACTAGCTAAAAGGCTACAACAAGTTATCACAAGGATTATTCACTATGACCAGGTAGGATTTATACCAGGAACTCAAAGATGGTTTAATGTTAGAAAAACCATCTATATAATGACCATATCAACAACCAAATAGCAATCACATGATTATCTCAATAGATGCAGAAAAATCTTTTTCCCAAATACAACCCTCATTCCTATTGAAAATACTAGGAAGTATAGGAATAGAAGATCCTTTCCTAACAATAATAAACAGTGCAAGTATCATTTTCAATGGAGTTAATTTAGATGTCTTCCCAATAATAACAGGAGTGAAACAGGAATGCCCATTACCACTACTACTATTTAATATTGTACTGGAAATGCTAGCAGTAGCAATTAGAGAAGAAAAAAAAATGAAGGGACCAAAGTCAGGAATGAGGAAAATAAACTATCATTCTTTGTAGATGTCATGATGGTATGCCAAGAAAATCAAAGAAAATGAATTTAAAAACTAGTAGAAACAGTCAATAACTTTAGCAAAGTGGCAGGGTTCAAAATAAACCCATATAAATCATCAGAATTCTTATATGTCTCCAATAAAGTCCAGCAGCAAGGGTTAGAAAGAGAAACTCCATTTTAAATTACTCCAGACAAGATAAAATATCTGGGAATCTGCTTGCCAAAACAATTTCAAGAATTATATGAATATAACTACAAAACACTCTTCACACAAATAAAACTTGATCTAAACAATTGGAAAAATATCGATTGTTCATGGATAGAATGAGCTAATATAATAACATTGAAAATCCTACCTAAATTACTTATTCAGTACCATACATAGCAAACTACCAAAACACTTTTTTATAGAATTAAAAAATTATTAAGAAATTCAACTGGAAGTAAAAAAATCAAGAATATCAAGGGAAATAATGAAAAAAATGTGAAGGATGGAGGCCTAGCTTTACCAGATCTCAAACTATACTATAAAGCAGTGATCATCAAAACTATATGGTAAGGGCTTAGAGATAGAAGGGTAGATCAAGGAATAGACCTGGAGTAAATAACAGTAGCAAGGTAGTGTTTGATAAACCCAAAGATCCCAGCTTTTGGGACAAGAACCCACTATTTGACAAAAACTGCTAGGAAAATTGGAAAACAGTATGGGACAGATTAGGCTTAGATCAACACCTTGCACTCCATACCAAGATTAACTCAGCATGGGTAAATGAGGGAAACCATAAACAAAATAGGTAAACATAGAATAATATATCTGTCAGATCTATGGGAAAGGAAAGAATTTAAGACCAAACAGAAGATAGAGAATACGACAAAATCTAAAATGAATAATTTTGATTGTATTAAATGAAAAAGTTTCTGTATAAACAAAGCCAATGCAAACAAAATTAGAAGGGAAGCAACAAATTTTGGGGAAAATTTATAACAAAAACCTCTGTCAAAAGTCACTTTTCTTAAATATATAAGTAGCTAAGTCAATTGTATAAAAAATCAAGCCATTCTCCAACTGACAGTTTTCAGATAAAGAAATCAAAACTATCAATTAGCACATGAAAAAGTGTTCTAAATCTCTCTTAACTAGAGAAATGCAAGTTAAAACAAAGCTGAGGTGCCACCTCACACATTGGCAGATTGATCAATTTGACATTAACAGAAAATAATAAATGTGGGAGGGGACATGACAAAATCAGGACACTAATGCATTGCTGGTGGAGTTGTGAATTAATCGAACCATTCTGAAAAGCAATTTGGAATTATGCCCAAAGGGCACTAAAAAATCTTCTCCCCTTTGATCATATAGAGCATACACCACTGCTGGGCTTGTTCCTCATAGAGATAGTAGGAGGAGATATGTGTACAAAAATATTCTTAGCTGCGCTCTTTGTGGTGGCAAAAAATTGGAAAATCAAGGGATGTCCCTCAATTGGGGAATGGCTGAACAAATTGTGGTATGTGATGGTGATAGAATAGTATTTAGCTGTAAGGAATGATGATCTGGAGGCTTTCCATATGAATTGGGAGAACTTCAATGAACTGATGCAGAGTGAAATGAGCAGAACCAGAACACTGTACCCAGAAAGTAAAGGATTGTGGTACAATCCAAGGTAATAGACTTTGCATAATTCCTATCCACTGCCCATCCATACTACAAACTACTGTTTGCTACAATGCAACAAGCCTGAACACTCCTGAAGGACTGATATAAAAGAATGCTATCCATAGTGAGAAAAAGAACTATGGGAATAGAAATGCAAAAGCAAAACATATGATATCACATATCACATGTATACCTGTGATTTGAGGTTTAGGCCTTAAAAAAATCACTCTATATCAAAAATGAATAATATGGAAATAGATGGTTGGTAGTAGTCTCTCAAACCCAGGATGACGATTGTCTTTGTGCATTTTTGTGCACAAAGACACTTGTGCATGAAGATTTAAGTGGAAAAGTCGATGCACAGAGACAGTCCCACTCTCTCGGCGTTGGAAGCCTGGGTCCAGTGGCACGAAAAGTCGTTACACCTGGAGACTTCCTCAGCTGCATTGGATGGCCGTGTTGTCTTTTGTGCTCCAACACACCCTGAGCACTCCACAGTGCTTTGCTGCGTCGCCATCTCAGCCGTTGAACCTTCTTGTTGGTTTCTTCCACCTGTTCAGCCGAAGCAGTCTTCACATGCTGGGTGAGCAAAGCCCTGGTTCACCAGGGGTCCACAACAACCCAATGGCTACCCTCACAAGGTTTAGTCGGCTTGTCGAAGCCATTGCCCAGGTGTGGCCGCTGCCACATGCCAACAGCTACTAGGAGCCACAAGTGAGAGCTGGGTGTCAGGTGAGGGTCAGAGGCTGGAGAGCTGCCCTAGGAGGGCATGACAAGCCGTCCATACCAAAGATATTACTCCTCCCTGAGCACCCCATACACCCCGGAAATAGATATCAAGTGACAACATTTGTACAACCCAGTGGAATTATTTGTCAACTCTGGGGGAGGGAGGATAGAGGTGAGGGAAAGAAAATGAATCATGTAAACATTGAAAAATATTTAAAATAAAAAATTTTTTAAATTGCTTACCTTTATAATGTTGTTGTTATTGTATAAATTGTTCTCCTGGTTCTATTCTATTTATTCAGATTATGAGGCAAAGTCTTGATCCCATTTTTATCAGATAGTTGTAGTGAGGTCTAACTGACAACAAATTTGAAAATGTTTGAACCAGCCCCCAAGGTTGCTGGCCAAATGTAGTTTTTACAAAAATACATTCAATCTCCAAAATTTCTTCAGGGAAAATGGTCAATTAGTAGCTATGGGAGGAAAAATCCATCACTAGGATTGGCAGAATCAGGGAAGCCACAAAAGTCAAAATAGAGCATCAGTTGGGGCAGGTAATTGCTGGGAGATGATCAGTTAAAGGAAGGAACTTTAACCATAACACAATCAATCATTCCTCACCTCAGAAAATGAGTTATCCATGGAATATTCTCTTCTCCTCCAATGTGTGAAATCTGTGGGAGACAATCCATTTTAGATATGTAATGTGAGTTTGGCACATGCCTAGATTAACTAAGGTGCTGCATATCCATGGAAGGTGCTGAGGGCCTGCTTCTAAAAGACTAGTATATGTATCAGTATTATACACTGGCTTACTACATAGTTGAAAACAGTCTTTTTCCAATGGTTGCAAAACCAGAACTGTCAGTATTTTAAAAACATGCCTGGCCAGCAACAGGGAACTTTTTGGGACATTCCCATTTGAAGCTGAAGAAATCCTCATTCATACTGTGCAATAAGGAAAGTTAACTTCCTTCCCTACATCTCCCAAGACTCTGCTATGTCATCTCAGTTGCCCTTTGGGGTAACAATATCATTTGTGGTTATTTTGCATTTTTGGTACCTTTATTTTGTTAAAATACATTGAAAATTTATCCCTGAATGCCCTAAAAATTCTGCCATTTACAGTATGGATTTCTACTGTGTGTTTTAATTTAAATTATTCATCCATTTTTGACAATATGAATTCATTATATTGTAATCTCCTTTAGGATAGAGACAATGTCTATGAATTTTGTAGCTCCCCTATTATGACTCTTCAGTGGTCCATCTTAGTTCCATAAATGAGTTGTAGGAAGGAGGGAGGGGAAGATGTGGAAGAGATTTTCACTAATAACCTCAGTGAAGGTACAAGTCTCTTACCCACACTGAGGTTTTTTGCATGCAGCAAATAAAAAATGGGGAGAATCAAATTCTCCATTTGATCCTTTTTGCCCTACCTATAAATCCTGATAATAGGATAGATTTAGAGATGAGAGAGGTCTTAGAGATCATCTAGTTCAACTCTAATTTTACTTAAAGAAAATTGAGACCCAGAGAGATTATGTGTTGCTCAGAATCATACAACTAATAAATATCTGAAGCTAGATTTAAACACATATTTTCCTGATTCCAAGAAAATCCAAATTGAACAATTCCATGTAGCCACTAGGCTATATACATCACACTAATTCCTCATGAAAAATGGGAGAACAAGAGAGTTGGTCTTAGGATCCCCATTTACCTAATTGACTTGCCTCTTGTATTTATATTCCCCTCTGAAATATATTTGTCACACATACACAAATTCATAGGAATTAAGATTGATTATGAGCAGTTTAGGATGATAAATTATATCATCTGGCTGATTTGTAGCCTCCCAGTTTCCTAGAAACTTCTAAGATTAATTAAATTCTGATCGCATTAAACCAGAAAAGACAATGAATGTTCAATTGAAACATAGCTACAGAATAAAACAGTAGAAAACTAAATTTTAGTAAAGCTTTATGTTTTGCCAAAAAAATCTTTCCAATATCTATTTTTAGTGTCCTCCATCCAAAACAACTGCATATTTAGTTTGCATCCTATCGCATCCCATCATTAGAATATTGACTTATTAAAAATTAGTATTGCTTCATCTTTGTATTTGTACCACCAGAGCCTAGGACAGGGGCAGGTACATGGTGGGTACTTAATAAATGTTTGATTCATCTCAGTACCTATTCCTAAATAAGTACACTCATCTTGATTCCTATCAGAGTAACCTGGAGGGGAAAAGTTTCTCCAATATGTTTACATAATAGCTTTTTCTTTGGAATTGGAATTAGAATTTGCCTCAAACACTTACTAGCCATGTGACCCTGTAAAAGTCACTTAACCCCTCTGTATCTCAGTTTCCTATTAAGCAAACTGAGAATCATAGCCCCTTGTAGTGAAGATCAAATGAGATCGCATATGTAAAGTGTTTTACAAACCTTTAAGGTCTATGTAAATGCTGTATCAGGATTATGATTTTATTTTAGCCATTCCTGCCTAACAGTCATCCCCTTCCTTTTTTCATTTAAGCACTCTATGCCTCAGTTTCCTTATCTGTCAAGTGGGAATAATAGCACCTATCTTTTTGTTGTGAAAACTAAGCAAGATAATATATGTAAAATGCTTTGCAAATCTTTAAGTACTACAAAATGCTAGTTATTATTATTATTAATTTTCTTTTCAGCCATTCTTATTCAACATAGCAACCCATGAGTGGCAGTCTATCCCTTTATTTTTCATTGTCCAGCTCACCTTTTTCTTATCCAAATCCTCCTCAAAACCTTACTCCTTGATTTCAATAGATCAAGCAATACTAGATAATGGATCTAAGAAAAATAACCACAGTTGTAGGAAGAAAACCAAAATCAATTCCCTGTGCTCCCTAAGCCGTGCTCTTCCCTCTGTTATCTCACCTCATCTGTCTTACTTAGATGGAAATCTATACATCTAATTTAAATCATTGTTCTGCAGACAGCAGTTACATGATTTAACAAGAGTTACAGACAGGCCAGTAGAGCAATATATGACCAAAAGGTTACAGTGTTGAAATATATTAATTGTTCTTAGAATAATTTATTTTATAAATGCACTATTATTGTTAAAATGATCATGAATTATTATTATTTAACAAGTGTTAACGAGTTATTTAACTCATATTACATTAACAATGGTAGAAAATCCCACTTGACCCCTAATGCTTTGATGCCAGTTAAATTGGTTTATAGTTTTTGGTATTCTAGCAATAATCCTTAGAGCTAAGCTACATAATATATATGCTCACAGCACTAATATTTAGAAGCATAGACTCATAAGGGACCTTAGGGGATCATCTCATCATACAATCAAGGGATCAGAGATTTGAGCTGGAAAAAAGAACTTCAAAGCACTTTCATCTAGTTCAATGCCTTTATTTTATAGAAGGGAAACTGGGGCCCAGGAAAAGTAAGGGGCTAAGATGCAAACTTTGGTCCTCAATTCAAAATAGCATTATTTTCTCTATATCCTAGATGAGGAAACAGACAAGTAGTTGCAACACAGATCTGTTCTACTACCACAAGTTCTTCCAAATTAGCCTTCTAGAACCCATAAAAGTAATAAAATGTTTTAGAGAGCTGTAGTTCTACTGTCAAGAGGAGAGTTTTGTCTTATATACAAAGCAATATATTTCTCAAAATTCTAACACAGTAGAATACTTGTGGATTTGGATATTTTACTTATCTATTCCAGACCTGAAATCTGATGTTAATTTTGTTTGAAAATCTATGTTTGCTGCAGATTTGTATTTGTTTCATGAAGAGGGAAAAGAAGGAATGTGAATTTTTTTTTCTCTTTGGCTTAAAACCAAAGATCATAGGCTTGTGTGCATTTCATTTAAAAATGAAGCCTCTGGTGAGCACAACAATGCTCATGGTCCTGATGCAAGTTTTCCAGAGTCTTCCAACCTTGTATCAAGGAAGTTGGCAGAGATTTTTAAGGGAAGGAGATAACTGTGGAAAATGTGATTTAGAACTTTGTTCTCAGCCTGAAAACTGTCTAGCTGGGACTGTGTTAGACCGTTGTGGCTGTTGCTCTGAATGTGGGAATAGAGAAGGACAGATCTGTGACTTGGATGGCAATAATCATTCCTATGGACAATGTGGGAAAAACTTGGAGTGCATTTTAAATACTGAAGTGATGGAATATGGGGAAGTTCCTGAACCACAATGTGTTTGTGGATCCCCAGAAAGTGTCTGTGGACCTGAAGGGAAGACTTATGAGAATATTTGCCAGTTCAATGAGATTTATTCTCAGAAGAAAATCAATGTTAGCATAAAACACAAAGGACCATGTGAATCAGGTAAAATATAAACTATATTTTGACAATATATTTGGAAAGAAAGAATATTAATCTTTGAATGTGTTTTTCTTTTTCTGAATTTAGATGAATGATAAAAGAGTTAAAGGAATAGTTTATTACAGTTTGACCAAATTTCTAAGTTAATAATAAAATGTCTGTCTTACTAAGTAAGACATGCAGAAAGGGGTTAACAGAATTTAAGAAGGAAGAATATACAGTATTTGGAAACCAATCAATCAAATTAGCCCTATAAATAGCTAACAGATACAGATCAAAAATATACAGCATATACACATTTAAACTCAGTGAAGGCATTAAACTATTACATACAAGTTTGTTTCAAAGAAATAATAATAATGTTCCTACATCCAAACAATATTTACTATCCTCTAAATAAAATACTTTTTAAAAAAGAGCAGTAGAAAGAAAAGGCAAGAGAGAATGGGAGGTAAAATGATCATAATAAATAGAAATGTTATGTGATGGAATCTCTTGGGAATTCTACCAGATTGTATCATTTTCCTAAAATATGGGCATAATATTTAAAATGAACATGTGGCTAAAGTTTGCTTCTCAGTTACAAGAGTTAAAAACTTTTAACAAGCTATATGTATAGATTAAAAATATATATATGATAAATCCTATGAGTATAAATAATTGGAAATAATTTGCATTTATTTTTATAGTAACCAATTGAAGTCATTTAAATTACCTCTGAGATTCCGTTTTCTTTGTACAAATTAAGAAATCAGTTAATGAGCATGATATAGTCTACCAGCAAAATTGAGGAAAATCAAGAAGTTAAGTCAGTCACTTCCACAAAGCTGTTTTACACACTGATAGCAATATGATTCATCCTTCAAAAATTAGTAGCACTATTTTTCAAGATCAGATTTTCAAATGTCCTAAAGCACATTCTACAGAGCTACAAATCACACAAACACTTACAGTTTTAAACAAGACGAAGTGAAAAGGATGAAAAAAACTCAGCTATTGCATGAATACTAGAAATCCATCAGTATTATTTCACATACAGACTGTGTACAAATGCCATGTAAAACTTCCCCTTTATTTACATTAGAGTTAAAATTCCCCTACCATATTTTCCTCAATCATTTGAAAATTTATTAATTTAGAATAGCAGATTACTAGGATAAAATGAGACTTGACTCATTTTTTCTGGCATTTTCTAAAATAGCATTATTATTATAGATATCATAATAATACAATTATATTTAGCAGTTTTATAGCACTTCCCATTATAAAACTACAAATGCTTATTTAATATTAAAGTACCATAAGTTAGGTATACACTTAACTAACTTATTAAAAATATTTCTGAAAAATCTACTAGATATTAGATACTTTGTAGGCTCTGGGGGTGATAAGAAGTGGAATAAAACAGAGCCTTGACCTCAATAAGCTTAAAACTTGGTCAAGAACATAATAGACTTAGTTATAATGAAAGGTAGATATGGCTAAGTATCAAAAGAAAGGTACTCCCAAAATGTTATGATAGTCAGTGTAATGGTGACATTTCTTCTGATATGGAAGAATCAGGGAAGACTTTCATGGATGAGGTAATACTTTAGCTGATTCTTGTAGGATGTTCAACAGTTCAAAGGCTGATTTGAGATAGGTGGGTACGATAAATACCAGAAGTGCCTAAACTTGACATTTTGGCAGCCATGCTAAAAGAAACATTTTTACTATGTTCTAGGTTTTCTCAATAAAGTTTAAAGTTTGTAGTCTCCTAATGTAAGACAGGCAGGCAATACAGTGGATAGAAGCATTTGAAACTTTCAGAAACTGACAAGCCGTTTGGTCTTTGGTGAAACATTTAGCCTTTCTCAGACTCAATTTCCTCATCTATAAAGTGAGGATTATGTCACCTACTTTCCAAACTTGTTGTGAGGATCAGATGAGATAATGGATATAAGGCACTTAGTGAATCTTAAAGTGCTTTGTAACTGCTGGTTCTTATTAATATTGTCCACATATTTTCCTGAAAACAGAATAATATTACATAAATCTAGCATGATAGGATCACTGGGAGAGGTAAGTAAAGTCGAAAGGCCACTTGCCCAACTACACCTTAACTAACTAAATCAACATTGAAGCCATTACTATGAAAAGGATGCATTATTATTGCTTTTTGAAGACCTATTCTCTCATGGTCTGTTATTTTCTAATGTAAAATCAGATAATATTTCACTTAAGAAATAGGATTCTACAGCAAATTTCTTCAGTATCTGTCTTTCATGATACTTCTATCTAACCAGTCCGTGTAATGTTCAATGAAAATAAATCCGTTTTCAAGGCTGAAAAGATCAGGAACATTATGGCAGTACTTGAAACCTTTATAGAGAGATACATGACATTGTCATTTGTTTAATTTTATATTGTCTTCCTTGCCCCTCCTAAAAGTACATGTAACTCTTGTACTTTCTATTTTTATATCACCTTTACTTCTGGATCTTCCACTCCTTCCTAGTGACCCATAACTTATAATAAAGAATTTAAAAGAGAAGGAAAAAAAACTAACAGTTCAACAAAACTAATCAACACATTAACCAAGTCTAACCATCTATATAATTATTCTACACTCATTGTCTTCTACTTAGAACTGAGGGGAGTACATTGACTCATCTCTTCTTTGGGCCAAGGTCAGTTTTTACAATTACACAGCAAATCAGATTCCTTTTTTTGTTTGTTTTTTCTTTTCCATTTACATCATTATAGTCCTTGTATATATTGCTTTCCTAGTTGTGCTTACTTCCTTTTGAGTTAATTCATTATCTTCCTATGCTTCTCTGAATTCTTTCTATTCATCATTTCTTTATGACAGAGCAAATTCCATCACATTTATATATCACTATCTTAATAGCCATTCTCCCAAAATATGGGTACAACCTACGTTGTTTTTAGTTCTTTGCTAACACATTATGTGCTGCTATGAATGTTTTAATGTATATAGGACCTTTCTTTCTCTGTTTGATATTCATTTTTAATTAATTAATTAATTTACTTTAGAATATTTTCCCATGATAGGTCTTTTTTTTTTTTAAACCCTTACCTTCAATCTTGGAGTCAATACTGCGTACTGGCTCCAAGGCAGAAGAGTAGTAAGGGCTAGGCAATGGGGATCAAGTGACTTGCCCAGGGTCACACAGCTGGGAAGAGTCTGAGGCCAGATTTGAACCTTGGACCTCCCATCTCTAGGTCTGGCTCTCTAACCACTGAGATACCCAGCTGCCCCCCCACCACCACCATGATAGGTCTTGATCAATGACACATGTAAAACCCAATGGAATTGCTTATTGGTTATGGAAGGGGGAAGGGAATAGAGGAGGGAAAGAATACAAATCATGTAACTATGGGGAAATATTCTAAATTAATTAATTAAATAAATAAACTTAAAATAAATAAAAATAATATTTTTCCATTGTTACATGAATCATGTTCTTTCCATCCCCTTCTCCCACCCCCTCCCATAGCCAATGAACAATTTCACTGGGTTTTTACATGTGTCATTGATCAAGAGCTATTTCCATATTATTAATATTTGTAGTAAAGTGATCATTTAAAAACATCCCCAATCATATCTGCATTGGACCATATGATCAAGGAAATGGTTTTTTTTTCCCCTCTGGATGTGGATAGCCTTCTTTCTCATAAGTTCCACTGGACTGTCCTGGATCATTGCATTGCTGCTAGTAGTGAAGCCAATTGCATTCGATTGTGCCACAGTGCATCAGTCTTTGTGTATAATGTCTTCCTGGTTCTGCTCCTTTTACTCAATATCAATTCCTGGAGGTCATTCCAGTTCACATGGAATTCCTCCAGTTCATTATTCCTTTTAGCACAATATTATTCCATCACCAACAGATATCATAATTTGTTCAGTAATTCCCCAATTGAAGGGCATTTCCTCATTTTCCAATTTTTCACCACCATAAAGAGTGCAGCTATAAATATTTTTGTACAAGTATTTTTCCTTATTATCTCTTTGGAGTACAGACTTAGCAGTGGTATGGCTGAGTCAAAGAGCAGACAGTCATTTAAAGCCCTTTGGGCATAGTTCCAAATTGCCTTCCAGAATGGCTGCATCAATTCACAACTCCACCAGCAATGCATTAGTGTCCCAATTTTGCCATATTCTCTCCAACATTTATTACATTCCTTTCCTGTCATGTTAGCCAGTCTTCTAGGTATTAGGTAGTATCTCAAAGTTGTTTTGATTTGCATTTCTCTAATTATAAGAGATTTAGAACACTTTTTAATGTGCTTATTGTTAGTTTTGATTTCTTTGTCTGAAAACTGCCTATTCATGTGAATTTTAAAACTACTCAGACTCTACCTTAGAAGATTTGATTAAGCTATTCCCCATTTTTAATAATGAAGGTGCTTGATCAGGAATGTATTGAGAACTTTTAAAATTACTCCACCCTACTCAGACAGTGCCTTAGGGGAAGATAAAGTTGCAAACTCCTGATTGAACAATGAAAAGTCCCTAACTCATACTTATAGTAAAGCTAGAACCTTAAGCTAGGTCTATTTTAGATCTAATACAAAAGGGTGCTAAGTACTTACAAAGGTTAAATTAGTACCTAAAAGGTCAAGCAACTTAAAAAAGTCAAGCTTAACAAAAGAGGTGTGAAGTACTCAGAGGATTTAATCTAACCAGAGAAGGTGAGAACAAAAGAATATGAGAACTAAGAATGGGCAGTCCTGGGGAAAAGCCTCTACTGTGATTGGTAGATGTGAAAATTTAGGGGAGGTGACATAAGAGAAAATTTCTTTAAAAGGAAGGGGTAAAAGGTAATTTAGTGGTTGGAGTTCAGAGTTGAAGTGAGGATATTTTGAATGGAGTTTGAAATTGAATTCAGTGTGGAGTTAGACTCAGTTCAGGACCCCCTCCCAGGAAGTGGTCATCAAATTTAAAGGCAGTTCTTTCTGTCACTTTATGTACCTTCTTTCCACCTTCATGTGTACCAATGGTAGCTTAAACTTGGCTTTGGATTGCTCAGGGGGCAGTCACTTGTTTCTGATTGGTCACTCACTAGCACACGTGGGTCATGGATCTTCCCCCTTCCACACTTAATCATTAAGTGGGGGTGTATAAATTCCTGGTGGCTAAAAATCTAAAGAATAAGTAAGGTGGAGTTAATCTCATTTTCACAATTGGCTTGATTTTTTGTACAATTGATTTAGTCTATAAAAATTAAAATTTAATCTCAAATAATAAAAATATTATATTTTAACAGGTTTATTAAATGATCATTAGAAATCAAGGAATAAAGAGGCTACAAAATAAAAACCACATGCCCATGGCTGGTTAGCCATTTTCAAAATTCCCACCTTACCACCATCACCACTGATTGCTGCATCATGCCAAAAGAGCAGGAGCAAGACTGCCCCCTGGATATTTATTCCCTGTATATAGGAATACTTAATGACAGGAAATCAGTGGGCTCTCGGGAAATGTAGTTCCCCTTCAGGGTAACAGATTTTCAATTATACTTCCTCCCTGAGAGCTGAGGAAGACTAGTCTCTCCAGTGGGTCTTGTAAACATACCAACTTTGAAATTACAATAATTTGAGGATAAGAGGGAAGAGAATAAAACCAATGATTTCTAGGCTCATTGAAAAAAAGCCAGTTAGGGGGCCATCCCTTTCAGCATAAGAGTATATATATACAAAACAAATGCATTAAACCCCACACAGTTCAGATCACCACATCCCAAAGTTCACTCTGGATTGTCTGGTGCAGCATGTGATCTGTGGAGGCATGTTCATGATACCTTCTCCAAACAGTTCATTTTCTGGATTTGGAGAGCTAACATATTTTTATAACCTTAACCTAAAATTACTCTCAAAAAGAATTTAAACTTTGCAATTTAAAGCATTAATAATTATAAATACCCCCCTGAAGAGGGTGTTTGAAAAACACAGGGATCATTTAGGGATGCATGGATGATTTATGAGGTATATGAATCAATAGACAAGAGGAATAAAAATATTTTTTAAAAATCCAAAGAAAAGAGAAAAGATAAATTATAGATGAAATAGAGACTATCAAAGTCTTATGTGTAAAAATGCTAAGTAAAAGAAAAATAAATTCATAACAGGTCCTTGAATCAGGGCCCAATTAAAGTAATGCCTATCCCATAAGTCTATAGGACAAAATTTAGTAATATTTCATTTACCCATATGCAGCCAAGACTATAAGAAGTTGCAATACTATAAGAGAGAAAAAATGATTGATAGGGAAGTGTTATTCTCTGGTCTGATTTTACATATTTTTCTCAGGGATACAGGAGCCAGAAAAATTGAGGTTATATATTGATATAGAGTATGTATTACAAGGAAGCCCTGCATTTAACACATGTTAAAAAGCCGCAACCTCGAGTCTCACACATGATAAAGTCCTTGCACTTTTCATGCAAAATGTCATCAATCCACAGAGGATTGGTTTGGTCTCTTTTACCTTGTACTCGATTTGTACTATGCAAGTAGCTTTGTGCCTCTTTGGCACCGTGCAATGGCTCTTTTTGTATTCCCTTCTCATGGAATCAGACAGAATCATTAAGCAAAGTCCCATAAATTTTATCAATAAATGGCAGGTTTCCATAGTCTAAAGTTTTGGGGTATGTATTAAAATCATAGCAAATATATTTTAAACTCATATTACAGCAAAATCAAAAAAGTTAAAGAAAATCTCAATACTGGTGACATGTGCTTCAAATACAAAAAGGAGAGAAAAAAATGAAATAGTATATTGCACATACAAGCAAAAACAATAATAATTTTTTTAAATAAAAAATATATAGCTTACAATCATTGACACACTGTGTCAGCTAAGGAAAGGTATAATATAAAGGTTTCTCACCCAAAAAATGAGATCCTTTTCCTTTTTCAAACCTGGCCATGATCCACTCTTTACAAAGTAACAGTTTAATAAAGAACAGTAATACAACAGATAATAAACATTAAAAAGTATCAGAATCCCCAAATTTTAAGAACCCATTTAATGACAATAACAAACAAACCCACTATCATATTTTACATGAATCTGCTATGTGACATTTAAAGGAAAAAAACCTTAGAAGTTAATGGATAGTTATCACAAGTTTTTCAAGTGTAGTAATGTTTCAACTGTGGCTGAGATATTTTTTAAAAATCAATTACTGTCATCATTTCAAAAATGTGGCAGAGGTGTCTAGAAAAATCAAAACCTCTATACTATTTATTTTGGATCAAAGAATGTCACCAAGAATATATAGATCATTCTAGTGAAAGGGTAAAGTGAGCTGAGGAGTTACAAATGAGAGATAACCCTCTTTTGGGAGCCATCCAGGGGTATGATGCCCTGGGATCAACTTCCCAGCTCCTTTGGTATGAGACTGTAATGTCACATCAGGAGGTGGGGATTATAACTGTACTTCACTTCAGCTACTAAAATGGACCTTACCTCTTGTTACAAATAACTAAGAGGCAGGCAAAACGATCAGAGTTGAGAAAAAAATCTAAAATTCATGTTTGATGACCCCTTAAAATTAATTTGAGATATTTAATGAGCTAAGTAGTTAGCTCATTAAATTTTCCAAAGGTTGTTATACAATTGTAACCAGTGTTGATGAAGTCCATACATCCTCTATGTGACAATTTACAAAGCCAAAATAGAAAAAATAAATCTGTTTTTTATATGGGCTTATTCAATAATATTTATTCAGTATAGTTGTAGGAGAAAGGTAATAGAATATAACAGTAGTTAAAACAGTAGATTTAAATGATTCAGTGTAACATAAAAGTATTGAATACATTAATATATGAACTTAAAACCACAAAATTAAATCTTAAACAAAATAATCAGCAAAATACAGAGGTTTTTAAAAAAATATTGGAGTCTGAAAAGACTTAAAATTTTAACCTCAAGTCTCACTAAAGTTCCTTCCCTGGAATCCCCCATATCAAGGGAAACTGTGGGTTTAAGGAATATCAAACTGGGCAGGCCCATCTGGCAAAGAGTTGCAGGGAGATGAATTTCTTCCCTGAATCTCAGACAAGATAAGTAAAAGGATCAGTGCATTCATGAATGGTAAAAGCTGTTTGAACTAGGCAATGCACTACTCTTTCATAGAGTATGCCATGCTTCTAATCAACTTCCTTTTTGGAAGAGTAACTTCCTTCTTCCCCTGGTCCCCTGCCACATGGAGGCTAATTGTTACCTAAGGAAAGAACATCCCAGTTTTTACCAGTTGGTTTGTGATTCCAAAGACACAGACACAGTGCCAGCTACCAGCAGTCTGGGACCTGGGGCTGGATGAGCAATTCGGGTCAGAGGTCAGAGATCAGGAGCAGAGTTGCTGGGGGCTGAGGCTGGGGGCCCAATGAGAGAAGCAGTATCAGCAATTCCAGTCATCAGCAAAGAATGAGGAACAGGAACACAGGTTCAAGCGGATGGGCAAGAGTCCTGAAACTGAAAACAGCCAAGCCCATAGGGAGGGTGACTGGGCAAAAATCAGGGAAAGGAAAAGGCAGCAGATCTATAGAGAGGGTGGGTGGGTGGGAAAAAAGCCTTGGCAGGAGAAACATAGCTTAAAAAAATTATCTAGCCTATCTTTAAAAAATTGAGAGTTTTTCTCATTCCTTCTGGTCACCAACTGTAAAAATTCAAATTTAATCTCAAATAATAAAAATATTATATTTTAGCAGTTTTATTAAATGATCATTAGAAATCAAGGAATAAAGAGGATACAAAATAAAAACCACATGCCCATGGCTGGTTAGTCATTTTCAAAATTCCCACCTTACCACCATCACCACTGATTGCTGCATCATGCCAAAAGAGCTGGAGCAGGATTGCCCCATAGATATTTATTCATTGTATACAGGAAGTACATAATGACAGGAAGTCAATGGGCTCTTGAGAAATGTAGTTCCCCTTTAGGATAACAGATTTAAAATTGTAAAATTCCTTATATATTTGAGACCTTTGTCAGAAGTTTTTGTTATAAAGATTTTCCCCCCCAATTTGTTGCTTATCTTCTAATTTTGGAAGCACTGATTTTGTTTGTACAAAACCTTTTTATTTTAATATAATCAAAATTACTAATTTTACATTTTGTGATATTCTCTATTTTTAGCTTGGTCTTAAATTCTTTTTTTTCCTAATTTATTTATAGTTTCCTTCTTTATATTTAAGCCATTTACCAATTCAAAACTTATCTTGTTATTGGATATGAGCTGTTTATCTAGGCCTAATTTTCCCCATAATATTTTCAAGTTTTCCCAGCAGTTTTTGTCAAACAGTGGATTTTTGTCTCCAAAGCTGGGATCTTTGGGTTTATTGTGCACTACCTTGATGAGGACATTTACCCCATCTATTACACTGATCCTCCCTTCTATCTCTTAGCTAATACCATATTGTATTGATGTCCACTGCTTTATAGTACATCTTAAGATCTGGTAAAGATCTGGTAAAGATCTGGTAAAGATCTGGTAAAGCCTCCATCCTTCACTTTTTTTTCATTATTTCCCATGATATTCTTGATCTTTTGTTCTTCCAAATGAACTTCTTTATAGGTTTTTTTTTCTAATTCAGTAAACAGTTTCTAGGTAGTTTGATAGGTATGGCACTGAATAAGTAAATTAATTTGGGTAGAATTGTCATTTTTATTATGTTAGCTTGTCCCACCCATGAGCAATTAATGTTTTTCCAATTATTTTGATCTAGTTTTAATACTGTGGGAAGTTTTATAGTTGTTTTTATATAATTCCTATATTTGTCTTGGCAAATAAATTCCTAAATATTTTATATTGTCTAGGGTGATTTTAAAGGGAATTTGTCTTTCTAACTCCTGCTGCCTGGAAGTGTTGGAAATGTACAGAAATGCTGATGATTTATGTGAGTTTATTTTTTATCCTGCAACTTTGCTAAAGTTGTTGATTATTTCCATTAGTTTTGAAGTTGATTCTTTAAGTAGAACATCATATCATCTGCAAGGAGTGATAGTTTAGTCTCCTCATTGCCTGTTTTAATATGCTCAATTTCTTTTTCTTCTCTAATTGCTTCTCTAATGCAATGTTAAATAATAGAGGTGATAATGGGCATCCTTGTTTCACTCCTGATATTATTGGGAAGGCTTATTATTTATCCCCATTGCAAATGATGATTGCTGATGGTTTTAAATATATACTATGTTTTTTAGGAAAGGACCTTCTATTCCTATACTTTCTAGTATTTTCAATAGGAATGAGTGTTGTATATGGTCAAAAGCTTTTTCTGCATCTATTGAGATAATCATGTGATTTCTGTTGGTTTGGTTGTTGATATGGTTAATTATGTGGATGGTTTTCTTAATATTAAACCATCCTTGCATTTCTAATATAAATCTCACCTGATCATAGTGAATAATCCTTGTGATCATTTGTTGTAGTCCTTTTCCTAGTATTCTATTTAAGATTTTTGCATCTATGTTTATTAAGGATATTGGTCAATAGTTTTCTTTCTCTGTTTTTGGTCTGCCTGGCTTTAGAATCAGTACCATAATTGTTTCATAAAAGGAGTTTGGTAGAACTCCTTTGTTTATTTTGTCAAATAGTTTCTATAATATTGGGATTAGTTATTCTTTAAATTTTTTTGGCAGAATTCACTTGTAAATCCATCTTTCCCTGGGGATTTTTTCTTAGGGAGTTCATTGATGGCTTGTTCAATTTCAATTTCTGATATGTATTAAGTATTCTATTTCCTCTTCTGTAATTCTAGGCAGCTCATATTTTTGTAAATATTCATCCCTATCACCTAGATTGTCGTATTTGTTGCCATATAATTGGGCCAAATAGTTCTTTAAATTACCTCAATTTTCTCTTCTTTAGAAGCGAGATTGCCCTTTTCATGTTTGATACTGTTCATCTGGATTTTTTCTTTCCTCTTTTTTATTAGATTAACCAGTACTTTATCTTATTTGGTTTTTCAAAGTACCAGATCCTAGATGTGTTTGTTAATTCAATAGAACTTTTACCTTCGACTTTATTAATTTCTCCTTTAATTTTTAGAATTTCCTACTTACTTTTTATCTGGGACTTTTAAATTTGTTCTCTTTCTAGTTTTTTAATTTAAATATGCAATTCTTTGACCTCTTTCCTTTCTGATTTGTTGATATATGCACTCAGAGATATTAATTTCCCCCTGAGTACTGCTTTGGCTGCATCCCATAGATTTTGATATGATATCTCCTCATTGTCATTCTCTTCGAAGAAATTATTGTTTCTATGATTTATTCTTTAACCAACCAGTTTTGGAAAATCAGAGTATCTAATTTCTCATTAATTTTTTATTTGACTCTCCATGTACCCTTACTAATTATTATTTTTATTGCATTATCATCTAAAAAGTTTGCATTTATTATTTATTCCTTTTGTGTTTCTTTGTCAGGTTTTTATGCCCTAGTACATGATCAATCTTTGTAAATGTGCCATGTGCTGCTGAAAAGAAGGTGTATTCTTTTTTCCCTATTAATTTTTCTCCACATATCTATTAACTCTCATTTTTCTAAGATTTCATTCACATCTCTTATCTCTTTCTTTTTTTAATTTTTTTGTTTGATTTATCTAGATCTGATAGAGGAAGATTGAGGTCTCCCAATAGTATAGTTTTACTATCTATTTCCTACTTAAGGCCAATAGTTTCTCCTTTAAAAATCTGGATGCTATACCATTTGGTGCATACATGTTGAATGCTGTTATTTACTCATTGTCTATACTTCCTTTTAACAGGATGTAATTACCTTCTTTAAATTTATTTTCTCTACTAAAAGTTAAATTATTTTCTCTACTAAAAGTATTATATTTTATGAGGATTATTAAAGATTATTAGAAATCAAGGATATAAAAATATAAACCACATTTCTAACCATGGCTAATTAGCCAATTCTTAAAAACCCCCACACTTAGCTTACTCACTACATCGTTGCAATGGAAGGAAGAGAGGGCATGGGAGCAGAGAGCCCATTAAATACTAAATTGTGATCTCGACCAGGTGAGATTATAGGAAATTCTGAGAAGTACCAAGGACTTCTGGGGATTGAAGTCTAGGGTCCAAATCTCCATTTTTACACTTCCCTATCTCTTTTAATCAGATCTATTTTCACTTTCCTTTGTCAGATATCATGATTGCAACTCCTGCCTTCTTTTTCTCAGTTGATGCCCAATAGATTTTGCTCCACACTCTTACCTTTACCCTGGGGGTGTCCACATGCCTCATGAGTGTTTCTTGTAGACAACATATGGTGGGATTTTGGTTTCTAATCCACTCTATTTTCTTCCATTTTGTGGGTGAGCTCCTCCTATTCACTTTCAGAGTTATGATTACCACCTGTGTATTCACCAACATCTTTATTTCCTCTCCTAGTCCTACCCTTTCTTCTTTCACTATTTCCTTTTATACCAGTGTTTTGCTTTTAATCAGGTCCCCGATCCCTACCCTCATTTTACATCCCTTCCCCCCACCTCCCTTCTTATTCCCATCTTATTTTCTTTAGAGTCTATTAAGTTCCCTTCCCCCTTTCTTTTTCTCCCTTTTGATACTCCCTTCCCCACTCCCCACTCTTGGTTTTTCCCTCTCAACTTTCCTATAGGGAAATGCTCCAATTGATCTGGCAGTTCTTACTTCTGAGAACTGATTCCACAAAGAATAAGGTTTAAGTATTACCTATTATCACTCATTTCCTCACCTACTTATAATAGTATTCTTCCCCTCCCCCTTCCCATGTGCCTCTTTATGTCGTATAATTTATCCTATTATTCTTCCTTCGAGTTTCTCTTGGTACCATCTTCTATTCCCCCCTTTTTTACATATAATCTTAAGCTAATTGGCACCCCAACTCTACCGATGAATAATTCTTTTATCTATTATGATAAGGAATACAATTTTAAAGAGTTACAGATATCATTTTTCCCTATAGGAATAATTTCCATATAGGAATAATTTGTCCTTACTGAAGCTAAAAAACTGTTTTCCCCCTTTCTTGCTTATCTTTTCATGTTTCTCTTGAATTTTGTATTTGGACATCAAATTTTCCATTTAATTCTTGTCTTTTCTTTACAAATACTTGGAGATCTTCTATTTTGTTAAATGCCCATACTTTCCCCTGGAAATATATAGTCAATTTTGATGGGTAAGTGATTCTTGGTTGTAGACCTATGTCTCCTGCATTTCTGAATACATATTCCAAACCGTGAGGTCCTTTAGCATGGAATCTGCCAGATCCTGTGTAATTTTGATTAGTGCTCCTTGATATCTAAATGATCACTTTCTGGCTTCTTTTAATATTTTCTCCTTGACTTGGAAGTTTTTCATTTGGCAATTACATTCCTGGGGGTTGTCTTTTGAGGATTTAAGGTAGAGGGTGATCCATGGACTCTTTCAATGTCTCTTTTGCCCTCTTATTCAAGAATATCAGGGCAGTTTTCTTGGATAATTTCTTGTAATATGTCAAGGCTTCTGATTTTTTTCTAGGTTTTCAGGTAGACCAACGATTCTCAAATTGTTTCTCCTGGATGTGTTTTCCGGGTCAGTTGTCTTTTCAATGAGATATTTCATGTTTCCTTCTATTTTTTCATTCCTTTGATTTTACTTTATTAATTCTTGCTGTCTGGTGAGATCATTAGCTCCTACCTGCCCAATTCTAGTCTTTAAAGACTGGTTTTTAGCTATGATATTTTCATTTTCCTTTTTGGTGTGGTCTAACCTGCTTTTCATGGGTTCCAGCAGGTCAATTCTGGTCTTTGATTTGCTTATTACTTCATATGATTTTCAAGCTTCTTTTTCCAAGTGGGTGATTCTCTCTTTTAAACTGTTATTTTCTTTTTTGAATTACTTACATTTCTATTTCCTACTTTTCCTGCCATTTTCCTTCTATCTTTCTTACTTGGTTCTTGAACTCCATTTTGAGTTCCTTGAGAACTTGTGACCAATTTCCATTTTTTTTAAAGTTTGGATGTGTTTGTTACTTTTTGCTCTTGCCTCTATACTCTGCTCCTTTTCTCCATAGATGTTATCCAGTGTCAGAGACTTTCTCTGTTGTATCTTTTTTTTTTTTTTGGTACTTGTAGATTATAGTTCTTAGTGTTGGTGGCCATTGCTGTGTTAGTTTTATCTTTTCTTCTCAGTCAGGAGACTGAGTGAGGAGGGAATACAGCTCTTGGTGTACAAGCTTCAGAGTGGTTTTTTCCCTGAGGCTATTTTTCCAGTCTCTGTTTAGTCTGATGATGTGGGCAGCCCACCTCTGAGCTATCTCCATTACCATACTCCTCACTCCTCAGCCTCATGTCCCAAGTCTCCCTGCCAAGGCTTTGCACTGTCCTCAGGTGTAAGACTGTGATGCCCTCAGCTAGCCCCTGAGAATTTAGAGATTTCCTTGGCCCTCTCTTTGACTCTGGAGTTGTAGGTGGTATGGAGGAGGGGTGATTAACTCATGCTTTGGTAGGTGTAATTTTACCCCCATATAGCATGGAAATGTCCATACCTCGCCTACCTTCAAGGCTGCACTCTGTGGCAGAACACTTTCACTTCTCTGATTTTGAGTTTTGTCCTTTTGAGACACTTTGTTGTGATTGGTAGTAGGGAGATTAATGAAGTTCCTTCTACACTGAGATCGTCTTAGCCCATAAGCCTTTGATATTCCTTAGAAAGGTGGCTAGCAGTGCACTATGTCAAAGGCTATGAATATTTTAGTCACATTTATGGAATAATTCCAAGTTTTTTTTTATAAAATCAGGCAACTCTATAAGAATATAAATCACAAAGAAGGTGCATGCCCCCAAAATAAGCATTGATATCGGAAGTTCATCACTGGGAACTCCCTATCCCATTGATATCATATTCACTATCCCTATCTTTAAAAATAAATAAATTCAACAAGCATTTACTATGTGACCTTCTTTCACTGCCCTGACTATAATATCTGCATTGGTCAGTCTTCCTATAGCCCTTTCCCTAATCACCGAGGCCTTTGAATGGACCCTCCAAGCTCTAAGATTAGGCAGAGAATTGTAGATTCTGAGCATTCTAGATCTCATTATCTGCCCCCTTTAGCTGAGCAGTTCCTACTCTTAGCTACCCTTAAATTAGGAAATTCATTGCCTATTACTCTTTCAATCCCTATGTTACTTAATTATAGTCTACCCAAGAGTAAACTTCCCCCTATCCCAATCCCTACCAGCAATTGTTTCATTTTCATCTTCTGTCCTCAACTCCTCCTAATCAATGACCCACTCAAATTTTACCTATTCCTTCCATCATACCTTTCAGAATTCTCATTTTCTAACCAACAAAATTCCAAATTTTCCTTTACTTTGGGCCTCCTCTTCAAGGCCAATCCATCTTCTAAATTTCCTCAAATGGCATTTCATCCCCTTTTGCACCTTCTGTAATGTCTTCCTCACATTACACAGGCTCTTGCAGGAGTAATCAGAATACTCCTTACTCCACACTGCCACTTCTAAACTTCTTTTTTTTTGCCTCTGTTATTCAGAAATGTTACCTTCTGTCCTCCTTCTGAAGTTCACTCTATTTAAATGTATCACAAAAATCCAAATAATGAGGGCCCCTCTTCTTCTCATACCTTTCAGGACCCAGATCACTATCTTTATCTCCTCCCTAGTTTCTTTCTACAAGGAACCTTCAAAGTACATGTTGATGCTCCCTTCTACACCCTAAGATCCTAGTTTTCTAAACTCCTCATATCTCATGACTTATTCCTCCACTTTATTTCAATCATATATAGGGAAGTTCATAACCCTGATTCACAAATGTGAATAATAAAAAACTGATATTTTTTCTTAATTACAACTTTCAATTACTATATCCTCTCCTATAACTCACCCCTTCTAAACCTATTTTTCGCTCTTATTGTGATCTCTAATCTCTCTTAACCTCAGTATTTTCTTAGACTCTACCCCTACTCTGATTTTAGTTTCCTTTCTTTCCAATTTTTACTCTATGGCTAAAAAGTTCAGTCCCATGATATCCTCTATTCTGTCTATGTGTAGATATATAGATATAAATACAGTAGGATCTTGATTTATGTAACCAGTACATTCCAAGCCCCTTTGTATAAATTGAAAATAATATGTAATAGCCAACTCCATTATGTGATAAGTATTTCTTATATGAACATATCTAGGCACTTTATGATATTTTAGGCTTATCAAAGCTACCATATTTACTACTCTTATATTCTGGAGCCATTGTTAATACCTAACTAGAGTTAATGAAATGAAGAGAAGCATTGCTCTGATGTAGACATGACTTGCTAGCAGTAAGAACTCTGGACAAAGACTGATTCAGGAACTAATGTTTGGTGCAAAAAAATGTAATGGCTCAAACTAATGTTTATTGAAGTGATAATGAGTGTGATTGGATAAAATGCTTCAAGATTTTAGGCTGCTTAGGAAAATGGCATGGATTTAGCACAATTAAGTTTTTTTTATTTTACATTTTTTTCTTCCTTTATTTTTTCCAGTTACCAGTTGTATATACATGAATTTGGATTCAAGTAAAATGAGGTCCTGTTGTATAGATATCTATAAAAAAAATAGCCATGGCAGATCTTTACATTGTAAAAAAGAACCAAAAACAAAACAAACAAACAAAAAAAAAAGGAGATACCTCTTAATTCAGAAATAGTTTGAATAAATATAGTGTGTAAATATAATGGAATGCTATTGTATTATGATATAAGAAATGATAAAAGAAAATATTTCAGAGAAACCTGGGAAGATTTGTATGAACTGATGCAATGGAGTGTAATAGATAATATTGGAGGGGGTATATTTGATGGAAAAATGATAACTAATGGATTAGGTAGTTATGTTCTTTTGCTTATCCTCCTCCCTCTATATCTCACTTTCTCCCTCTTCCAGCCTCTTCTTTAGCCTCTCTGTTTTTCCCCTCCCACTTTCTTCTTCAGCCTCCTTTTAAGTCACTCAGGGTGAGCTATGATGTTTCAGAGGAAATACTCTTTTCTCTTCTTTATCTCAAATAGAAGTTTATCCGGGAAAACAGGAAAAGATGGAGGATGGAGGTAAGAGGGTTGGGGGTTTTCCTATTATCTACAGTGAGTCTTAGTTTGGAGGATATTGAGAGAAATGGTAATTCAGTCACTAGCATGCAACAGAGCAAGTCAGAGAGAGATATATGGACTATTGTCCTTCTTCTTCTGCTTTCAAATCAGCCAGGCCACCTACAACTTGATTATCCCAAGTCCCAGAGATAAACACAGCTTCTTCCTTCAAAGTCACCACCATCAGCCAATCAGTCAGAAATCAGAAATCAGTCAGCAGTTAGCTCTTGCCTTCAACTGTTTCCCAGTAACATTCCAACTGGAATCTTCCTTTGATTGACAGCTGATCAACCTCCAGCCATTGCTTCTTGTCTTTTTGCATACCTTATAATTTTTCTCTTCTACAGAAGTGAGAAGAACCAGGAAAACAATTTTTACAGTAATAGCAACACTGGAAAGAAAACAACTTGCAAAGACTTAAAAACTTTCTCAATGAAATACCTTACCACAATTCTAGAGGACCAATTATAAGTCATACTATCTGTCTCCAAAAAGAAAGATGAACTCCAAATGAAGAGTGACTCATATAATTTTAACATGGAAAATGTATTCATTTGTCTTATTTGGTTATGTTTATTTTGTACAAGGATTGTACTTTCCACCTTTTTGTTTAGGGGATGAATTGGAGAAGAAGGAGCAAATAATAATGTTGCAAAAAATGGGAAAAGGAAGAGAAATTTAAGTGGTCATTGAAGCATCCTTTAAAAAATATTCAGAATGGAAATGAAAGAAGCTCAGAGAGAGGTATAAGCAAGAACAGCTTTGAAAGTAACTGTTGAAATATATATGTATATATATATGTATATATATATACATATACATGTATATTGAAAAGCAAGCTGTAAATAATCAAAATTCATGTTTTCACATATGATCCTCTTTTTCTATTGCACTGTATATGAAAATATTATTTCTATTTTTCTTCTACTGTTCATTAAATTCATGAAATTAAGAATGGAAAGAATAATAAATTTATGTTATCCAATTTCAACTGGCCTTCATTATAACAATATAATAGAGAGGCTATTCTTGGCAAGTAGTAGAGTCATTCCTTCATCTGTGAGAGAAGTGAAGGAAGATATATTGCCCTTGAAAATACCACATTTTTTCACATCTAATAAAAAATAAATTTGATAAGAAACAAAGCAACAGAATGAACTTTGTTATATGTATGTTTCTTCAAATTAGAGGTCACATTTCATACCAGGAAATTTTAAAAAGCAGATGTTCTTCTTCTAGATGACCTACCAGTATTCTTATTCTCTCATTGGTGCTATGACTATGAATAATGGTAACATTATTAACACATATAACATTATTATCCTAAAGCATCAAAATCACAGATGACCTAAATGACAATGGAAAGACACATGAAATGTGTAAGTAAGCAGTAACACATTAATAAAGAGATTTTTGTGAAAGAAGTGACACAAAAAACATCATGAAGGACATGTATGACCAGAAAATATGATAGGTCATCTAGAGGAAGAACAGGCAAATAGTATGAATTTATTCTCTAGCCCATTATCCGTGATAAAAAGTTCCAAATCCTTTTCTTTTTCCCTCAAACTTTCCATAACTCTCTTTTAATCAAGCTTTCAATTTCATCCTTAATTGAGGAAAGAAAGGCAATTTCTTCTGAATTCCCTTTCTTCCTTTCTCTTCATCTCAAAACTCACTGACATCATCCCCTACTCTCATCTCCTTTATTTTAATCTCTGATATTGAACTGGTCCTTTACTTAAGCAAGACTAACTCCTTTAAATATTCCCATGCTCCCTTCCCGTTCAGTCTTCTACAGAGGCAACATGGCATAGTGCTTTGAGAACTGGGTTTAGTCTCAGAAGACTTGGATTTGACTATTTCCCCTGACATTTACTTTGTGATCAAGAACAAGTCACTTAACTTCTCTGGGTCTGTTTCCTCATCTGTAAAATAAGGGATTTGGATTAGATGATCTCTAAATCTAAGATGCTGTGATCCTTGAATTATCCCTCCTCAGTCATTCACTTTTTCTCGCTAATCTTCAGTATCATTCTATCTACTACTTTCTTTTCTACTGCTTAGAAACATGCCCATATCTCTTCTTTTCAATAAAAAAATATTTCTCAAACTTATTTAGATCATAACTCAAGCCTGTATCTCTCTTCCCTTTCTCAATCAAACTCTTGGGGAAGAGATGTTATCTATATTAATTTCCTCCAATTCCTCTCTTCTCACTTCTCAACCCTTTGAAATATGGCTTCCACCTTCATTCTTCAAATGAAATTGTTCTTTCCAAGATTAACAATAATCTCTGATAGTTTTTTTTTTCCTCTGTCATCATACTTCTTGACTTCTCAGATACTATTGACTATCTTCTTGATAATTTATCTTCTTTGGGTTTTTATGATGCAATAAACTCTAAATATTCTTCCTACCTATATGACCACTCCTCAGTCTCTTCTGTTGACTCAATATCCATATAATAAGCAGAAGCTGTAAGTATAGCTCAAGATTCTTTCCTGGATCCTCTCCTCTTTTTTCTCTACATTCTCTTACTTGATAACATCATTAGATACCAATAATTAAAAGATCACTGATTATCCATTACTTAACTGAGCAAAGAAAGAAAAAGGACAAAAGATATGGAAATATAGATAAACAGAAAGAAACAACAATTAGCATTTTAAGTAAATTCAAAGAGGATATAATAGGGCCTACAAAGGAAAAAAGAGAGGGGTCAACATCTAGGAAATTCAAGAAAAGCCAACCACATGAACAAAAAGTTGCCTAGAAAAAGGCACAAAATCAATACAAAAATTATAAAGGAAAAAGAACATGAAGCAAATAATCCTAAATGTAAATAGGTCAAACAATCCAGTGATATAAAAGAGTGTCAAATGAGTTGGAAAACAACAATTAGAAGCCTATCATATAGAAGACATCTAAAAATAGTAACACATGCAGAATGAAAATGAAAGAAAAGGATAAAATTTACCATGTCTCAAATGAATCCATGTAAATCTTGAAATTTCTCAGACTTGTGAATGTTAAAAATTTCCACATTGAGGAATCCTCCATTGGAAAAAATTCCCTACTGGGAAACATTCCCCATTTTGATGTGAGAACTCGCCAGGATCAGAAATGGGAGGACCTCTACTCCACCCGTACTTAAGACTGCTTTAGGGGAGAAAAATCCTTGCTATGGGAGTACCTCTACTCCACCCATACTTAAGACTGCTTTAGGGGAGAAAACTCCTTGCTAAACAATGAAAGTACTTGGACCCATGCTTATAATAAGGCAAGGAGTTCTTTGAGCCATGCCTGTTTTTTAGAATTGATACAATGAGATGCTAGGTACCTAAAAGGGTCGGGCAAGTTTTCTCTTAATGAGATTAGTTGACTCAGCTGTGTTTTCACTGGTTCAGACTTACTGAGGAGATTAGTCGACTTAGCAGGAATTCAGATGGGCAGTCCTTTGGAAAACGTCTACAGTGATTGGTAGATGTAAGGACTTAGGGGAGGTGACATAGGAGAAAAACCCCTATATAAGAAAAGGCAGAATCTCTTGAAAAAAAATCCTTTTGGAGGATCTCTGATGAGGATCGCTTGGGAAGAATCTCTTGAGAGAGGCTCTGGAGAAGGGAAGCTCTTGGAGGACAATCTCTAAGGAGGTCTCACTGGAGCTCCTCTGAGGGGACTCTGTCCCTCTGGAGGCTCTGAAGAGAGGCCCTTTGGAACAGTCTCTGGCTGGAAGGCTCTTTAAGGAGGACTCTGGCTGGAACTCTCTCTGGTGAAGTCAGCTGAGATGGAGCTGGCCTGGTGTCACTAGAATCCTTGCTTAGACAGACCTTGTGGTGAGTGTTAAAAGGCTGACTGACTGATCTCTCTCTCTCTTAAGACTCAGGTCTAGGCCATGTTGGCTTAAGGCCCTTCATACTTATTTCCTTTTTCTCTTGTTCTCTCTTTTCTTTAATTCCACATTTGTATTAATTAAAATCTCTATAAAACCCAGTTGACTTGGGTATTTGAATAATTAGGAATATTTCCCTGGCGACCACCTTATATTTGATTTTAAAACCAAGACACTGTAGTGAAACATATTTTCTGCAGTCAAATTTACTCACCCTATCTTATATCTATCACAATTTATATCTTTGACCATTTTAACTCACTACAGTTTACAACATCACTCTTTTAACTGTTACAGTTTAAGGCCTTCAACCATTTTAAATCTAACATCCAAAAAGCCAGAAATTCAATCATGCTGTCAGACAAAGCAAAATTAAAAATTCACAATATCAGGAGGAATAAAAAAGGGAAATTATTAAAGGAACCAAAGGAAATTAAATAATATCAATATTAAATACATGCACACCACATAACATAGCATCCCAATTTATAAATGAAAAATTAATTGAATTAACACACAATAAAACAGAGAACCAGGTAAATTAAATTAACATGTAATTTAAAAAGTTAAATAAATAAATGAGAATATCCAAATTGAGCACATAAGAGAAAACCTTGAAAATTAAAAGGAGATCAATAAAACAGAATAGAGAAAGTCTATATAGACCTAATAAGCAAAGTCTAAATCTTCTTAGAAAGATTCTTTGGATATTCTTTGAAAGAATAACAAAACCAGTAAGTCTTTGCTATCCTGATCAGAAAGAAATGAGAATAAAATTAAATTACTAAAACAAAAAAAAATGAAGGAAGTGAAATTAGAACAAAAAAGAAATAAAAAGAATTATAAACACCTACTGTAGACAATTATTTGCTGGCAAATCTGAGAATTTAAAAGAAAAATAATGTCATATAAAAGGTTATATTAAATATGCAAATTAAAAGAACATGAGAAAGAGAATTTACAGAATCTGTTCTCAGAAAATGAAATTAAACTGACTAAAGAAATCTTCAAAGGGGAGAGGATGATCCAGATGACTTTATAGGTAAAATCTTTCTAATGTCTAAAGAATACATATGCTTCATAAATTATTGTCTAAATAGAAAATATTGTACTATATTCTTTCTATGAAATAGAGTGCTAATATCTAAATGAAAGAAAAATAAAGCAAAGGAGAACTAAAAATATCACTAAAAATACTGATTTTAAATTTTAAAATATAATTCTAGCAAAAAGATTAGTAATATATCTTCAAATCATCACTATGAAGACCATGACATTTGAAGACAAATCAAAAGAAATTTTGAAGACAAATCAAAAGAAAAATTGAAGACAAAGACAAAAGAAAAAGCCTGCACATAACACTACAGGAAATTATTCAAGAAAACTCCCCTGATATTCTAGAACAAGAGGGAAAAGTGGAGATTGAAAGAATCCACAGGTCACCTCCTATTCTTAATCCCCAACTGACAACACCTAGAAATGCTATAGCCAAACTCAAGAACTATCAGACCAAAGAAAAAATATTACAAGCTGCCAAGAAAAAGTCATTCAGATACCATGGAACCACAGTGAGGATAACATAGGATCTGGCTGCATCTACACTGAAGGACCAAAAGGCATGGAATATGATATTCCAGAAAGCAAGGGAACTAGGTCTACAACCAAGAATCAACTACCCAGCAAAACTGACTATACTCTTACAGGGGAAAAGGATGATCATTCAACAAAATAGAAGAATTCCAAGAATTTGTAAAGAAAAGACCAGACCTGAACAGAAAATTTGATATCCAAGCACAGACTCAAGAGAACCATTAAAAGGTAGTTTAAAAAGAGGGATAAAAGAAAAACAAAACAAACAAACAAAAAACAACTTTTTTAGGAGACTTAATAACTTAAAATGATATATATCCCTATAAGAAAAGAGGTCATTAGTAACTCTTAAAAAATGTTGTTATCACCTGGGCATCTAGAAAAATTACACTTAGAGGGAATAGTGACATACTGTATAGGATGAAATAACAAGACATAAATAAGTATATCGATATATACATACATAAATACATATACATGTGTGTATATGTGTGTGTGTATATATATATACATATATATATATATATATATATACAACTAGAGCTAATAAAAGAGGTTAATACTAAAAGAAATGGGAAAAGAAACAAAAGAGGGTAAATTCATATGTCACAAAGAAGCTCATGGTGGGAGGGGGGAGAAAATCAATACACTGGAAGGGTAAAGAGGTTGGAGACAGAAAATACTCAACTCTTACGTGCATTGAAATTGACCCAAAGAGGGAAGAACAATCCAATCCATTGGGGCATAGAATAGATTCACACCCTATATGGGGGAAGAAGGGTAACAAAGGAACTGGTGGGGAGAGAAGCAGTATAAGGGAGGGAGAGGGTGGGAGTAGTTTTAAAAAGACTGAAAAGAAAATAAGGGGAGGGATAAGAAGGAAGGGGGGTAGAAAGGGAAATAAAATAAGGGAGATAACTAGAGAGACTGATTAAAAATAAACATTGGTATAGAAGGAAATAGTGAAAGAAGAAAGAGCAGGGCTAGGAGTGGAAATCAAAATGCTGGGAAATACACAACAGGAAATCATAACTCTGAATGTGAATGGAATGAACTCACCCATAAAATGCAAGCAAATAGCAGAGTGGACTAGAAACCCAAACCCTACCATATGCTGTCTACAAGAAACACACATGAAGAAGGTAGATACACATAGGGTAAAAGTAAGAGAATGGAACTAAATGTATTGGGCATCAATTGAGAAAAAGAAGGCAAGAGTCACAATCATGATATCTGACAAAGCCAAAGTAAAAATAAATCTAGTTAAAAGAGACAGGGAACATAATTACATCCTGATAAAAGGCAATATAGACAATAAGGAAATATAGGTACTCAACTTGTATGCACCAAATGTCATAGCATCCAAATTTCTAAAGGAGAAACTAGTGGAGCTCAGGAATGAAATAGATAGAAAAACTATACTCATGGGAGACCTGAACCTTTCTCTATCCGAACTAGATAAATCAAACCAAAAAATAAATAAGAAAGAGGTAAGAGAAGTGAATGAAATCTTAGAAAAATTACAGTTAGTAGATATGTGGAGAAAAATAAAAAGGGACAAAAAGGAATACATCTTCTTTTTAGCAGTACATGGTACATTCACAAAGATTGACCATGTATTGGGTCATAAAAACATTGCAAATAAGTGCAAAAGAGCAGAAATAATAAATGCAAGCTTCTCAGATCACAATTCAAAGAAAATAATAATTAGTAAGGGTACATGGAGAGGTAAGTCTAAAATTATTTGGAAATTAACAATACAATTCTCCAAAATTGGTTAGTCAAAGAACAAATCATAGAAATAATTAATAATTTCATTGAAGAAAATGACAATGATGAGACATCCTTTCAAAACCTATGGGATGCAGCAAAAGCAGTATTCAGGGGAAATTTTATATCCTTGAGTTCATATATTAACAAATTAGGGAGGGCAGAGGTCAATGAATTGGGCATGGAAATTAAAAAACTAGGAAGTGAACAATTTAAAAATCCTCAGATGAAGACTAAATTAGAGATCCTAAAAATCAAAGCAGAAATTAATAAAATGAAAGTCAAAGAACTGTTGATTTAATAAATAAGACTAGAAGCTGGTACTTTGAAAAAACAAATAAAATAGACAATGTACTGGTCAGTCTAATTTAAAAAAAGGAAAGGAGAAAACCAAATTGACAGTATCCAAGATGAAATGGGAAACCTCACCTCTAATGAAGAGGAAATTAAACAATCATTAAAAACTATTATGCCCAAATATATGGCAACAAATATGGCAATCGAGGTGATATAGATGATTACTTACAAAAATATAAATTGCCTAGACCAAAAGAGGAAGAAATAGATTACCTAAACAACCCCATATCAGAAAAAGAAATTGAAAAGCCATCAAAGAACTCCCTAGGAAAAATCCCCAGGGCAAGACGGATTCACAAATGAGTTCTATCAAACATTCAAAGAACAACTAATCCCAATATTATACAAAGTATTTGACAGAATAAGCAAAGAAGGAGTTCTACCAAATTCATTTTATGCCACAAATATGGTACTGATCCCAAAACCAGGCAGGTCAAAAACAGAGAAAGAAAACTATAGACCAATCTCCCTAATGAATATAGATGCAGGGCTTCCAGTCAAGATGGCAGCTTAGATAAAGCTAAAGTTCAGATCTCCTGAAACCCTTCTTTACCGATCTCAAACCAAATGCTCCTAGGACACTGAAATTCAAAACAATCAACAGCATAGACCCCGGGAGTCCTCCTCCTGGACCTGGACCTGGATCAAAAGGTATCCCCCCCTCCCAAAAGCCAGAACCCGAGACCACTCGGACCTAAGGGGTAGGCAGAAGGAAGGTCCTAGGACCCATCCCCCCCAACCCAGAGCGCTGAGTCCGAGTCTGAGGCAGCAGAGGCAACCTCAGAGCCCCAAGGCCTGCTATTCTGAAGGCCACTTCCTGAAAACAACCTAACCCAGTGGAGGGGGCACCCAGACAGCAGGGAAACAGAGAGGGACGGGGGAGCTTGTAACCCCCTGGGAGGAGCACTCAGAGCTCTGGGAACCCTCAGAGAGCAGGGGCTTCTGAAACAACAGCAACCCTCAGGACTGGCAAAAGGGCCTTGGGAGCCGGCTACTCTGAAGGCCACATCCTGAAAACAACCTGACCCAGTCGCGGGGGCACCCAGACAGCAGGGAAACAGAGAAACGGGGGGCGGGGGGGAGATATTGTAAACCCTGGCTGGATCACTCCATCAGAGTCTCACGAAAAAAGTCCCTGCCTCAAGGCATACTAAATTCAACCCAGGGAAACCTAATCTCATTAGGAGCCCTCGGAGCTTCGGGAACCCGCGGCCCCTCCCCCCACAGAGTGCAGGCGCTGGCCAGCTAAGGCACAGGAACAAGGGCCAAGCTAGGCTTAGAGTGTGGAAGTAAGGCAATGGAGAAGCAGCAGGAAGGTGCCGAGGAGAGGAGGGCAGTAACAGGGACACACCAGCAACTCCTGGTTTCCTGGGAACACAGAACAACAACTGCATAGAACAGACAATCTGCCTAGGGCTAAAACCTCTGAACACCAGACAGAGATAAGAAAAGCCAACCCCACACACACACACTCAGATAGAGATGGCAAACTGCACAGAAGCACAAAAGTCCCAAAATTAAAAAAAAAAAAAAACAAGAAGAAGGGGGCGACTTTGGATACATTTTATGGAGCAAAAATACAAAACACAGAGGAGATAGAAGAGGAAACACAATCAAATGCTTCGAAACCTTCCAAAGGAAATGGAAACTCTCCACAAACTCATGAAGAATTTGAATCTGAAATGATCAGAAAGATGGAAGCCTTCTGGGAGGAAAAGTGGGAAATAATGCAAAAGAAATTTATGCATCTACAAAACCAGTTTGACCAAACTGAAAAGGAAAACCAGGCTTTAAAGCAAGAACTAATAAAGCAAAGCCAAAAGACCAAGAAATTAGAAGAGAACATAAAATATCTCACTGACAAAGTGACAGATTTGGAAAACAGAGGGAGAAGAGATAATTTAAGAATAATTGAACTTCCAGAAAAGCCAGAAATAAACAGCAAACTCGACATCATAATACAAGATATAATCAAAGAAAATTGCCCAGAGATTCTAGAACAAGGGGGCAATACAACCACTGACAGAGCTCACAGAACACCCTCTACACTAAACCCCCAAAAGACAATTCTCAGGAATGTAATTGCCAAATTCCAAAACTCTCAAACAAAAGAAAAAATCCTGCAAGAAGCCAGAAAAAGACAATTTAGATATAAAGGAATGCCAATCAGGGTCACACAAGATCTTGCAAGTTCCACTCTGAATGATCGTAAGGCATGGAACATGATCTTCAGAAAGGCAAGAGAGCTGGGTCTTCAACCAAGAATCAGCTATCCAACAAAACTGACTATATACTTCCAAGGGAAAGTATGGGCATTCAACAAAATAGAAGATTTCCAACTTTTTGCAATGAAAAGACCAGAGCTCTGTGGAAAGTTCGATATCAAAAATCAAAGAGCATGGAATACCTGAAAAGGTAACTATGAAGGAAAGGGAAAAGGAGAAAATGTTATCTTCTTCTTTTACTCAAACTCTCTTCTATAAGGACTACATTTATATCAATCTATGTATACTAACAGGTGGGGAAAATATAATGTGTAAATAGGGGAAAAAGAAAGACCAAATAGAATAATCATTCTCACACAAAGATTCACATGGGAAGCGGAGGGGAAGAAAACTCCTATAAGCAGGAGAGGAAGAGAATTTTTACTTAAACCTTACTCTCAGGGAAATCAACTCTGAGAGGGAAAAACATCCAGATCCATTGGGATCTTGAATTCTATCTTACCCAACAAGGGTAGGGAGAAGGGAAAACCAAGGGCGGGGGGGGGGGGGGGGAGGGAAAACAAAAGGGGAGGGAAAGAGAGGGGGGAGGGAGAGGTAACAAAAGGGGAGGGACTAAAAAGGGAAACATATCAAGGGAGGGGACAAGGGGGACTGATTCAAAGTAAATCACTGGACTAAAAGGTAGAGCCGAATGAATATAGATGCAAAAATCTTAAATAGGATACTAGCAAAAAGACTCGAGCAATTCATCACAAGGGTTATTCACTATGACCAGGTAGGATTCATATCAGGAATACAAGAATGGTTCAATATTAGGAAAACTATCCACATAATTGACCATTTAACAAGGAAACTAACAAAAATCACATGATTATCTCAATAGATGTAGAAAAAGCCTTTGATAAAATACAACACTCATTCCTATTGAAAACACTAGAAAGTATAGGAATAGAAAGGCCTTTCCTAAAAATAATAAACAGTATATATCTAAAACCATCAGCAAACATCATTTGCAATGGGGATAAACTAGATGCATTCCCAATAAGATCAGGAGTGAAATAAGGATGCCCATTATCACCTCTATTATTTAACACTGTACTAGAAACACTAGCAGTAGCAATTAGAGAAGAAAAAGAAACGGAAGGAATTAAATCAACAACTTTAGCAAAGTCACAGGATACAAAATAAACCCACATAAGTCATCAGCATTTCTATATATCTCCAACATTTCAGTAGCAAGAATTAGAAAGGGAAATTCCATTTAAAATCACCCTAGACAATATAAAATACTTAGGAATCTATCTGCTGAGGCAAACACAGGAACTATATGAACACAACCACAAAACACTCTCCACACAATTAAAACTAGATCTAAACAATTGGAGAAACATTGATCATTCATGGGTAGGAAGAGCTAACATAATAAAAATGACAATCCTACCCAAATTAATTTACTTATTTACTGCCCTACCCATTGAACTATCAAAAAACTTTTTTACTGAATTAGAAAAAAAAAACATAACAAAGTTCATTTGGAAGAACAAAAGATCAAGGATATCCAGGGAAATCATGAAAAAAAAATGCAAAGGAAAGAGGACTTGCAGTCCCAGATCTCAAACTATACTATAAAGCAGTGGTTATCAAAACAATTTGGTATTGGCTAAGAGACAGAAAAGAGGATCAGTGGAATAGACTTGGGGTAAATGACCTCAGCAAGGCAGTCTATGATAAGCCCAAAGATCCCAGTTTGGGGGACCAAAACCCACTATTTGATAAAATCTGCTGGGAAAATTAGAAGACAATATGAGAGAAATTAGGTTTGGATCAACATCTCACACCCTACACCAAGGTAAACTTAGAATGGGTGGATGACCTGAATATAGAGAAGTAAACTATAAGCAAATTAGGCAAACACAGAATAGTATACTTGTCACATTTTTGGAAAGGATAGACTTTAAAACCAAACAAGAGCTAGGAAAAAAATCACAAAATGTAAAATGAATAACTTTGGTTACATCAAATTAAAAAGGTTTTGTACAAACAAAACTAATGCATCCAAAATTAGAAGGGAAGTAACAAATTGGGAAACAATCTTCATCACAAAAACCTCTGACAAAGCACTGCTGGGTTTGTACCCCAAAGAGATCATAAGGAAAAAAGACATGTACAAGAATATTCATAGCTTTGCTCTTTGTGGTGGCAAAAAATTAGAAAATGAGGGGATGCCCTTTAATTGGGGAATGGCTGAACAAATTGTGATATATGTTGGTGATGGAATACTATTGTGCTCAAAGGATGGGGACTGGAACAACCTCAGGGAATTGATGCAGAATGAGAGGAGCAGAACCAGGAAAATATTGTACACAGAAACTGATACACTGTGGTACAATCCAATGTTATGGACTTCTCCAATAGTGGCAATGAAGTGATCCTGAATAACTTGGAGGGATCTATGAGAAAGAACACTATCCACATTCAGAGGAAACACTGTGGGAGTAGAAACACAGAAGAAAAACAACTGCTTGAATACTTGAATACATGGGTTGAAGGGATATGTTTGGGGCTGTAAACTCTAACATCCTAGTGCAAACAACAACATGGAAATAGGTTCTGATCAAAGACACAAGTAATACCCAATGAAATTGCACTTCGGCTGTGGGAAGGGTAGGTGGAGGGGAGGGAGGGAAATAAAGTGAGTATTGTAACCAAAAATAAATAAATAAATAAATGAAAATTTTTTAAAAGCATAAGGAGAGAAGAAATTTAAGTTTTATTATTTAAATGTAATTTTCTAGAAAACTATTCTAAATTAATTAATTAAATTTTTCAAAAAATGAAAAATAAATAATTATAATTTTCTAAAAAGATATCTAAGCCCAAAATCTAACATAATATATATTGGGACAACACTAAAATCTTTTACACTAAATTCAAGAGTAAAGCAAAAGTCCTACTTTTCCTTGTTTCTATTTGACATAGTACTAGCAATGCTAGCTATCAATCAGTAACAAAAATAGATTAATTAAAATCACAATTATAAGCAAAAAGAAGACAAAATTATCTCTATTTGCTAAGAATATGATTGCTTAAAAAGCTCCAAAGAAGCATAGGCTTCATTAGTTAACTCATACCAAGAGAATAAAGTGACCTGACACTGCTCCATGTTTCCTGTTTACAATGATGTAGAAATGTGTTGAGTCCACAATAGCCAGGACCACAGCAGTGTTCAGTGTTGCAACAAAGCTCTGCAAAAGAACATAAGGGCAGAGTACATGTCTGAGCATGTACTAGAGTTCAACTTTACACTCTAATCTCCCACCTTGTTTTAATACCCTGAAGATACGAATATTAAATAGCAGAAATTTGCCCAGGTTGTGCTAACAGCACCTTGGCATTGCTCTGTACTGTTGGGTCACAGAACTGAGGAATAGAAGTAGTGGGATATGACACTGTTTGGGAGGCTATGAACCATTCCACTAAGCCTGAAGGCAAAAGCCCAGCATCCAGCTAAGGGTAGTTCTGTCCTACCAAAAGACACTTGGGGCAGACTTGAGACAGATACTCAGGCTGGTGAGCCATGAATTACTCAGTGTTGGAGAAAACTAAGTTGCTTTGGGAACCAAGTCCCAGGGGAAACCATCATCAGAAGGAAAGAGGGAGTCTGAAATGGGCAACAAAGGAAAATAAAGGGGCGGAAAGGTTGAAAATATCAAAGGTCTCAGAAAGAAGAAAACTCAGAAATTGCACATAAACAAACAAACGAAATATGAAGATGTGAATAGCAGAAATAAATATGGCCTCTTGTAAATGAGTTGAGGCAACTATAAATAAATACTGCAAAACAAAGAAAAATAGTTCAACATCTTATGGAGTAGGGGACTCTATGGATCTTTTAAAAGTTCTTATCTACTGTCTAAGAATCATTACTAAGTATTAGTTCCAAAATAGAAAAGCAGTAGGTAAGGGCTAGGCAATAAGGGTTAAGTGACTTGCCCAGGTCACAGAGCTAGGAAGTGTTTGAGGTCCTCCCATCTCAATCCACTGAGCCACCTACAGATCCCACTCTCTGGATTTTAAGAAGAGCACAGAACTACAACATGTTATCATATGCTGTTCATGAGTTGTTTAAAAGATACTTGAGAATCTATAGCCTGTACAGCTGAAATAATTGGGAGAATAGAAAAACTTGAATGCATAATGTTAACTACCATCAAAGAAACAAAAGAAAATATAACTGATTGAGAATGCAAATGCATAGGAATAAAGAACGATTTGGAAGAGAAGTAAAAATAATGCACAGGTTTGGGGGACCCAGTCTGGAATGCTAGAGCCTTAGTACACAAGTCCAATGTTTCCCCATGGCCCCAATTGCCATCATTTGTCAGTGTGGGAGATGTCTTGATACCCTTCTGGAATGAGAATTGCATGGGGGGGGGGGGGGCAGGGGAGCAGAGGGAATATAGCACAGTGTGACAATTCAGAACTAAAGTAAATATAGAAAAATATGAGTAATTAATAATAATAATAAGCAGCACAATGCTGATATCCAGTATAGAACATTACAGATCCAGGACAGGTGATTGGTAATAAAGAATGGGTAACTGATCAACAAAACAGATTCTGCAATTCATGCTTGACTAATGCTGAAACTACAGATTTTGCAATTGATGTTTAGCTAGTGCTAACTGGAAAAATAAAAGATTTCAGAGTGTGAGGGTCCAGTTTCTATCACTACACCTCACTACCCACTGACCTTATCCAACAAAGGAAAGGCCTTACTTTGGTGGTGGGAGGGGGTGCCACTGATCATTATCCAATGAGAGAAGAAAGATGTTCCATGAAGGGATATGGAGATCCTGTATTGTCAGGGTCTGTGATGATTCTGTGCTTGGTAAGACCACTCCTCTTGCTTTGCGAGGGAAGGAATTGGAGCTCCTGGAAACTACTGGAGGAGTAGGAGGTAATGAATCCAGGAAGGAGATTGTGAGGCTTGTGAAGCAAATAAAAAAGTAAGATGGCTATGGGGTAGCATAGATTAGAGGTAGGTTGATAATCGGGTTTTAAGGCGGTGTTATGGTGCCATTGGAACAATGTTTTCTCTATTACCAGAAGGAATTGGCATTATGGGGGTTAAGGCACAAAAGGGGTGGCGGGGACTGTAGGACAAACTCTACATGCACATAGAAGAAACTGCTTAGAGGGGAAGAGTCAAGAATGACTATTTTGGAAGTTTTGATTCCATGAAGAATGCATTAAATAAGGAACTAAATAAGAATAGGGGCAATGAGCCAGAGAATGAGGGTTTGGAGTAGAAAGAAAGGGAAACTGGATAAGGAAGAGGAGGGAGAAAAATAATCTCTTGAAAGAGATTCAGAAAATGAATTTTTTTTTAATCTAATGAACCTGACTAGTTGAAGGTAGGAGAAGAAAGGGGATTCGATTTGACTAACTAAAAAAATTGACAGACAAAAGCAGGAAGGTAAAAGAGGTTATAAGCAAAACTCGAAAGGGAATAGGATAACAAATGGGAATTATGATTAGGAATAAGGAGAGAACCAGTGGGAATAGGATCGCCTTAAAAAAGATAAACCTAAAGTAACAGAAGAGACATAATACCATGTATAACTGGGGGGAAGTCATAACTTAAAAAAAAAACACTTTTAGAGATAAATGGAGGAACATATATGCCTACCTCATAACTTTAAATGTGATTAGATGAAACAATTCAATAAAATGAAAAAGTAACAGATTGGGTAAAAAAATCATTTATGATTTGTTGTTTGTAAGAAATACTTTTTTAAAAAAAGATATACAGAATATAACCGAGGGATGGGGGGAAATTTACAATGTATCAAATAAATTTTTAAAAACAGGAGTTGCGATCATGCTATCAAACAAAGCAAAAAACAAACAAAAAATAAAAAAGGATAAAGGATAAACAACAAAAGGAGAGTCATCCCTTCCAGGTCATGGGGGTTAAGGGCATGGAATCCAAGTGATATGGAGAATCCACATGAGAATTTTTGACCCTCCCTTTATACCAGAGAAGTCTGGATTTTTTTTTCTCTTTCTTTTATGTGATAGTTATAGTACTTTATTGTAAAATTTGGGTTAAGCATTTGGTTTTAGGCTATCTTATGCATTTCTGACTTTCTAAACATCTTCTGTGCTGGCCTTCCCATGTCAACTGCAGTTTCCACAAAACTCCTACAAAATTCCCATTTAATTTTTTATGCCTATCCATAATACATTAAAACTTCAATGGGAAAAGTTGCAAGGGGGAAAGGATTCCTGTACATTATTCTGAATGGAATCTAACCAATGTCATTATTAAATGTTACTAATGCCTTGTCATACAAATTTATAGAGAACATTAATTCAGCTACAGGAACACATAGGTAGTATACAATAGTGATGGGAGATTTTAATGTGCCTCTCTCGATTTTGGATGTCTCACCAAAAAGCAAACAAAAAGGAAAAACATAAAACTGAACACAGTACAGGAAAAATTAGAATGAAAAGACCTTTGGCATCTTCTAAATGGTACTGCAAAAGAATATACATATATATCAATACTTCATTAAACTTTTACAAAAATTGGCCATATACCAGGGCACAGAGATATTTAAAACAAATTTTAAAAGTCTGAAATAGTAAATACATCATTTTTGGACCATAACAGTAAAAATAGTCATTGGTTCAGTAATCCCAAACAAAAATCATAGACAGACCCAAATAAGAAACTTAATAATGTAGTCCTAAATAATTAGTAGTTCAAAGAATAAATCATAAAAGCAATAATTACTTGAAAGAAAATTCTAAAGATAAAATAACATAACTTTTCAGCGATCCAGCTAAAGCAGTGCTCAGATGAAAAACATCTTCCTATAAATATATACTAACAAAACAGAAAAAGAGTAGCAATACTTTGAGTGTATTTTTTTAGAAATAGGAAAGCCACCAAATAAACAAACCTAAAATAAGCAGTAAAGAGGAGATAGTAAAAATTAGAGGAGAAATAGATTAATTAGAAAAAATCAAAACAAAACAGAGAAATAATATCTAAAACTAAACACTGGAACAAAACTAAACACTGGTTCTTTGGAAAGGCTAACAAAATTGAGAGACAGATCTCTGTACAAATTCAGAGGGCAATGAAGTAAAAACATCTACTAAACAGCAAAGAAATACAATAAATAGCCATAAACTCAAAAAGAGCTTTGGGAAGTTTTAAAAAAATCTCAAAAAATAAATGAGAGAGGTGGAAGAAAAATTGGGAAAAAAATAAGAGTAATGAAAGAAAATCAATTAAATTATGAAGGAAATATCATACAAATATAAAAAGAAATCCAGAAATCTTCAGAAGATAATAATTAATTAAGAACTAAAATTGGACCAGGAGAAGCTAACAATTTGCTAAGATAGCATAGTTCTATAGGTTGTTCCAGTTCCCATGGAATTCCTCCACTTTATTATTCCTTTGAGCACAATAGTATTCCATTACCAACATATACCACAATTTGTTCAGCCATTACCCAATCAAAGGGCATCCCCTTATTTTCCAATTTTTTTGCCACCAAAATGAGCACAGTTATGAATATTTTTGTACATGTCTTTTTCCTTATTAACTCTTTGGGGTACAAACCCAGCAGTGCTATGACTGGATCAAAGGGCAGACAATCTTTTAGTGCCCTTTGGGCATAGTTCCAAATTGCCCTCCAGAATGGTTGATTAATTCACAACTCTACCAATAATGCATTAATGCCCCAACTTTGCCACATCCCCTCCAGCATTCATTTCTTTCCATTGCTGTCATGTTAGCCAATCTGCTAGGTGTGAGGTGATATCTCAGAGTTGTTTGGATTTGCATTTCTCTGATTATAAGAGATTTTGAACATTTTTTCATGTGCTTATTAATAGTTTTGATTTCTTTAACTGAAAATTGCCTATTCGTGTCCTTTGCCCATTTATCAATTGGAGAATGGCTTGTTTTTTTTTGTACAATTGGTTTAGTTCTTTATAAATTTGGGTAATTAGACCTTTGTCAGAGGTTTTTGTGATGAAGATTGTTTCCCAATTTGTTGCTTCCCTTCTAATTTTGGATGCATTAATTTTATTTGTACAAAAACCTTTTAATTTGATGTAATCAAAATTATTGATTTTACATTTTGTGATTTTTTTCTAGCCCTTGCTTGGTTTTAAAGTCTTTCCTTTCCCAAAGATATGACATGTATACTATTCTGTGTTCACCTAATTTGCTTATAGTTCTGAGTTTATCTTGGTTTGGGTGTGAGATGTTGATGCAAACCTAATCTCCCATACTGTCTTCTAATTTTCCCATCAGTTTTTATCAAATATTGGATTTTGGTCCCAAAATCTGGGATCTTTGGGCTTATCAAAGACTGTCTTGCTGAGGTCATTTACCCCTAGTCTATTCCACTGATCCTCCTTTCTGTCTCTTAGCCAGTACCAAATTATTGAAAATTTTTCTTAATTAATCAATAAAATTAAATTTTTAAAAAAAGAGTTGGGTTTTCTCCTTTGCTTGCTCATTTTTATTTATTTATTCTTAATTTTGGTAGCCAGGATAATAGATGTAATTATTGAGGTTTTTTCTGGATTCCCAGTTTTCCTATTGTGATGGTGCATGTTATCTCAGGTTTCAAGATTTCTTTTTATATGTGTTTGTTTTTTCTTGAGTCTTATTTAGTTATTGTAGTTTTTAAAATCCAGAGTCAGATGTATGCCTGGGTCCCTGCTCAAGTCCCAGTCTGTGAATGACCTCAGGTACTCCAAACAGCTCCCATGGGAAGTTCTGCTCCTGCAATTGCAAGCAGCCAGTCTGCCTCCCCTTATTGCAACTGATGGGCCCCTAGTCCCTCAGGAAACACACTCACAGTATTCTCCTTACTCACACCTCCTCTCCTATTATTACAACCACAGACAGAACAGGCATCCAGTCTATATTTTTCAGGCTTCCGAAATCTTTCCTTTTTAGCAATGAGACATGAGTTCCTGACTTTAGGGCTTGGCACACATGGACTCCAAGGTGTCCACTACTTCAATCCCTAACAATGAGACAGCCAGGTCTCCTAAGTGGACTATAGCAGACACAACTGCTCCCAGGGCCCTCCAACTATAGTTTCAAATTCCAATATTATCCTGAGGAATGTTGGCTCCCCCAGTTCAGTCCACAAGGTGAGGTTGTTAATCCTGCCCTTCTGCAGCTGCTTTGTGAATTCCCTCTATTTGCTCTATTCCTACCACCAGGGCCCTCAGAGACTTAGGACTGAAGCCAAGGAAGTCAGAAACATAATTCCCTAGTTGTCTTTGGATGTTGATCTTCACTAGAGACTTCTGTCTGTTTCTGCCACTTTTGTTGATAATTTTATGGAATTATTTTTAATTGTGGAGGGTTTTAGGAGGGCGAGAAAGTTTTACACCATACTCTTCCATCTTCCCAAAATTATTCCCCAAAATTGAAAAACCCTATAAGAATTTTTTGTGAGACAAATATTATCTTAATATCTAAACCTGAGAAGGATAAAACACAGCAGGAAAATTATAGACCAATACCATTAAGGAATATTAAATTTTAAACAAAATCCCATCAACCTATTAAAAATATCCTCATGACAAATTTGGATTTAAAACAGGGATGAAAGAATGGTGCATCATTAGGAAAATAATCACTATAACTAAGCAAATTAATACATATAAAGACACATGATTATCTTTAAAAATGCAGAAAAAGCTTTTGACAAAGCACAACATATATTTATGCTTTCGCCCTGAAAGTACAGGCATAGAAAGATCTTTTAAAAAAAATACATATATATTATGAAAAGCATCTAGGAGCAAAAGTTAGCATCACATGTAATAAGTGTACACTAGAATCTTTTCCAATAAATATGGAAATAAAAGAAAGGATGCCTATTCTCCCCACTATTATTTAATATAGTTCTGTAAATGCTAGCAACAACAATAAAACAAGAGAAAGAAAATAGACATAAAATAGCAAAGAGAAAATAAAACTATCCCAAGTTGCTTATAATAAATTGGCAAGTTACTTTGTAAAACTTCAAAATATTATATAAATGAGGACAGCTAGGTAGCTCAGTAGATAGAGAGCTACACCTGGAGGCAGGAGGGTCTGGATTCAAATCTAGCCTCAGTTACTTCCTAGCTGTATGACCCTGGGCAAGTCACTTACCCAATTGCTTAGCCCTTACTACTCTTCTACCTAGGATTCTAAGATAGAAGGTATAATTTTTTGAAAAATACTATATAAATGGTAACTATTATCATGGCCTCTGAAGCTCTACCACTGTATAGCTTTGTCATGACTTCTATCCATTATACTACATTCTTAAAATATCTAAGATAATTAAAAGAGAGCCACCCTGACTAATGCGTGATATTAATCTGAATAGTAAAACTATTATCATGTTTTTTTCCTACCTAAGCAAAGGATTGATGAAGGAGAAAAATAGGTCAAAACAGCATAATTTTTCTAACTTGAAATTTAATATTGGAAAAGTCCAAAGAGAGCTAGTATTATAAGCAATGATAATAATAATAATAATAATAATACCATCCTCCTTATGCTTAAAGTCTAACAAAAAATACTCAGTTGTCATTATAACATAAATGATTTTATCATGATGAGTACTTTCTCCACCAATGATAATCATAACCAATCCAGAACTTTTCAACCTGTTGATCCATGTCTATGTTTTTTCATCAAGGATCTGTGCATTGTTCTGGGTGGCTTTCTGAAGGTCCTTTAATACTTCACAGTTACCAGTGCAACACAGGTTAGTTTATCAGTCAATAAGTATTTATAATATATTTATTATGTATCAGACACTAGGCTAAGTGGTAGAAATATGAAGAAAGGTAAAACTACCCTCAAGGAGTTCATAATCTGATGGAAGAAAAAAACATGTAAATAACTAAGCATACAAAGTAGTTGAAAGGTAATGTCAAAGAGAAAGACTAAGAAAGGACTCTTACAGAAGATGAGACTTGAAATGAGTCTTGAAGAAAAAGCAGAGGTAGGTGTGAAGAGGGATAGCTTTCCAGGCAAAAGGAATAGGAAGTGAAAAGGGACAGAAACAGGAAATGGAATATTATCCAGCCATACTGTAATAATTAAAGGAAGTGTACAGGATTGAAGAGGGACAGGGGATAAGGAAGGTTTTGTAACAGGGAATGGATAGAGGTTGAAGGGAGAGAGGGAATATGGCTTCCAGTGAGGTAAAAGGAGGAAGATACCCCCTGCTGAGAGGCTAGCTTTGAAAAATAGGGTTCCCAAGAAATGGGTCAACTAAGATAGCCTGAGGGGATGTCTTCTCTATTTATTGATGTGGAAGATACCCTAGAGCAGGTAAATACGGACTCCCCTGAGGGACAAGCCTTCCCCATACCAAGGTCACCCTGCAGGGGCCCCATAAGGACCATCTATGGTTTAATGGCTGTCCTTAGGTTCAGTTCCCTCTATGTTCCCCTGAAATGATAGTCCTCTTATCTGTCTGCAGTTATTTAAATAAAGACAGAGTTTGATAGCAAGTTTGGATTGGAGAGGTATCAGGGAAGAGTGAATTGGGATTTCTCTATATTGGGTTTGAGTCTCTCAGCTTTTGAGCTCAGGCCAGGAATTGAAGACTGGTAGAGGGTTTCTTTTATTCCTGTCTAAATTAATCTGTGCTAGCTTTTTTAAATTCTAAGTCTTTAGCAGTAGACAGCAAGAGGAAGAAAAGGTTCTGATTTTCAGAGCTGGTTGGGCCTGTCTCTTTGGACTGATGCCCCTAAGGACTGGCCTTATAGTTCAAATCGCTCCCCTTAAATCCTTTTGTTCGATGATATGATCACAGGAATCCAGGTAGAGTGCACAGTTGGGAAAATCAGGAATAGTGGTACTGCTATCCAGAGACAGGGAGAGAGCCCTTCTTCCAGTCCGAGGGCCAGGAAGAAAGTTCCAGACCAACTGTCATTCTTCAAGTACCCACCCCCCAACAGTCATTCTTGTCAATATCTTCTCTCTAACATTTCAACTGCTGTTTGTTCCACCTGAGTGGCAGAAAGTCCAAAACTTGCTTCAGTTTTCCTTTCCACAATACTAAGAAAGTCCAGTGAAGCTGGATCATTAAGTATGTGGAGAGGTATAAAATATAAGATAATTAGAATGGTAGTAAGGGCCTACATTGTGAAGGACTTTACCATAAAGCCCACGTTAGGAAAATTATGTTGGTATCAAATAGAAGGAGAGACTGGAGGCTGTGAGGCCAATTAGAAGATTTTCACAATACTTCAAGCAAGAGGTCATTTATGGCTTAGTATTAGGGTTGTGGCTGTGTAAGTAGATGCAAGTGAGCATATTTATGAGATGCTAGGTAGAAAACACAAATTTAGGGAATGTTAAATATATTGAATGAATGAGTGAGGAGTAAAGGATGCTTCCCAGTTTGTGAGCCTAGAGAATGGCATAATTATTTAGGACCATCTATTTGTTCTTCCTTCCTCTCTATATGGGACCCACCTCATTTTCTGGTCATACATATCCTTCATGAAGCCTTTTGTACTGTTTCTCACATAAAAGTCTTTATTAATATGCTGCTGCCTACTTACTAATTCCATGTGTCTATCCATTGCCCTTTTGGGTCACCTATAATTCTGGTGCTTCAAAGACCATGATGGTCCATGAATCACAGTCATATAGTGCCAGTGGGAAAATAAGAATACTGGTTGTACGATGGTCCCTGGCAATCCCTGAAACAAGCTAAATCATCTATTCTTTATGAGTTTCCTGGTATAAAATGGGCTCCCTAATGTGAAAAAAAATACATTTAACAACAGTCCATTCAGTTGCTTTATTTCTTATCTCATTTATTTTTGATTAGATGTGAAAAACTTGGTACTTTCAAGGACAATATAAGAGTACTTCATTTTTTTTCTCTTGAAGAAGGAATTTATGTGATATCTGAGGTTTTTATTTGGTATTCCTTGGCACTGGCATTTCTGTCTTCCTGTGGATAAAAGAAAAATTATTTTATTGCTAAACTGACTGATGGGCAGTTAAGATTTCCTGAGATAAGCACTAATGAAAAACACTTAGCTTTGGAAAACTGCAGCTTCAGAATATAAAATCTTATCAAGAGCAGACCAGTGTTAGTACTTAACAGCCCTTAAATAATTACAATGATTCAGTTATACAATAGCAACTTATTAAAGATCTACTATGCGCAACATTGTCAATACCTGGTCCTTCTCACCCAATCACCAGTCATGATTTTAATATTCATATTGATAACCAACCTATCATCATGATTTTTTAAATTTATCCCTCTGATCACCTCCAATGATCTCCATCTCCATTCTATCTCAGCCACTTATGTGGCTTTATCTTGAATTTGAAAGTCTTCAATTTCCTGTCCTGGATTTTGAAATTCCCTTCTTGAAGCATAATCTCTAGCTCTTCCATTTCTTATATCACTTCAATCTCCCTAAATTCTTTGTCCTCATTCATTCTAGAAACTCAATTCAACGAATATTTATCAAATCCTTACTATGTACAAGATGTTGTATAAGCTAGTAGAACTAAAAAGATGAAAATTTCTATGAGTCCCTATCCTTAAGGAGTTTACAATTTAGGCAAAGTTGGAAAACAAGAAGGAGAGAACCCAATCTATTCACAAATAAATATCATACAAATTAGAATGTGATATGAGCAAAGGATAAGTTTAGATAAAATAAGATTTGAGAAATTAGAGATCACTTTCAGCTGGGCAGAATTAGGGAAGGCTTCAAGGAGATAATCTGGGCTAATCCTTGACAGAAGAGAAAAAAATCAGAAGATATGAAGAGGTAGAAGGTTCCAGGATTGGGGCACCGCTGATTTCTTGAACCTTCCCTATTTTGCCAATCCATTACTCTTGTAATGGTTTCATCCTCTCCTTTCAAAATCCTGATGCCAAAATGAGCCATTTCAAGAAACCATTAAATCTACTTCACTTTGTTCTGTCTGATATTATTCCTCAATCCTAGACTGCCTCTACCATCTGCTTCCTCTGCTTCTTCTCCCAAGTCACTGATCCCTGCCTGAGGAAATCACAAAAAACATGCTCATCAGGTCTACTACAAATTCATGCTATCTCATTTCAACCAGACCATCACCAATGCATCACATAATTCATTGCTGATTAGCTCCTTAGTATACTCTCCACAGCTGCCATTCCAAAATTTCTAAACTCCCTTACTTCATTATTTTTGTTTTGCAGATAACCTTGGTTCCTACTTTAGTGAAAATTCTGAAGCCATCTATCATCTCACTCATCTCCCCTCCTCCAAATCTGTTAAATCTATCCTATATTCTTTTTTCTAATAGACCATTAGGTAGATTTATTCCTCAGCACAACTAACATTTCTACTTGTTTTTTTTTTCATCACTTCCTGTCTCCTCTAGGACCTTATTTTACTAATAATATTTTCCCTCAACACTAGCTCTTTCTCTTTCTCTCTCCCTCTCTCTTGTAATGGTAGAAATTTTAGGCTTTTGGGAGAGGTTATAATATTGTAATGGTTAAAGTGTGGCTACAGGATTTATGTAATATTGAACAATGGCCGCCAAGGAATTTACTTATGAAATTCCTAAAATGAAACACTCAAGTCAGAGTGAAGTTTATGGAGGTTTAATCACACTGGGAGTAGGGAAAGGAGAGGGAGAGAAGGAGAGAAGAGAAAAAGGGAAAGGGGCTACTCAACCTCTGACCAAGGCAGAGGGAGTTCTAGGCCCAAAGGGCCCAGGTGGAAAGAATCAGTCCTTAACTCACGTGAGTGATCTGAAGGAAAGCTGTCTGCGGGCGTCCTCCCTGTTCAAGCTCCTAACACCAACTCCCGTCCCGCTCTCTCCACAGGAAGTGAGCGAATTCCAGAGGCTGTTCCCTACCTCACTTCCTGTGTCTCACAAATGCCAATGGTTGGCTCTAGCTTGGCTTAGGACAGCCCAGGTGGGCAGTTAGTTATTTCTGATTTGTCATTGACTAGCACATGCCCGTGTAGTGTGGGTGTGCACAATTTTTTTTGGGTGCTAGACCAAGATGGAGACTTTTAAAATTCACACTCTTTCCCGCTCTCTCTCCCCCTCTCTCGCTTCCCCCTAGTCCACACTCTTCCCCCACTTTCTCTTTTGTCTAGAAATCATACTTTAAAAAAGACCTTTTCTTGACTTTGCTACCCTCTCAAGCTTTCATCTTATATCTCACTTAAACTTCTGGAAAAAGTAATTGACACTATCTTGCCTCATTGTTCTCTAATAATACTTCAGAACTGTTTCAGATTTGGACCTATTATGAGAATACAAAATTACAAAGCTAGTTTTAACATGTAGATGATCGAATTCCCTAAAATAGTGGTTTCCAAAGTTGGTGCTATGTAATCAAATGGAATATGGAAGTGTTAAATCAAGATATTAAAAATGAAACATAATCATATTGTTTTCATTTACTATTTTAATGAGAGCAAATAAGCTTTTGTATTATTAAGCAAAATGTTCTTTTCAAAATATTATCTCTTCATTTAATTCTTTTAAACTTTTCTTTTATGAGGGTACATTATATATACCTATACATTACTGGTACCAAATATGATATTATGTTCTTTATCCATAAATAAAATTCTATATTGGGGGTGCATCAGAAGTTATTTTACTTAAGTGGTATATGATCAAAGAAATTTTGAAACCACTGGCCTAGAAGACTCACTTTTTCTTTTTAACATAGTCTGACATAAAAGGCTCTTAGCATCACTACAGATAAGTATGCTCTCAGGAATCCTTATCTGACCTCATTCCCATTGACAATTCCTTAGAGTTTGGCTACATTCTCCCTTCAGGGTTTTAGGAGTACACTTGAGAAGCCATTCCTTTAATGACATAGGCTTTAGTTCCACTAGTGTGCTTCCCCCCCCCAAGATGGAGAATCAATTTAATGAATTAGTTTCAAATAGCTTCTAGAAGAGGACATTTATTACGGTGGTATTGTAACAAACATCCCCCTAAGTCAGTAATGGCAAACCTTTTAGAGATGGAGTGCCAGCTCCATTCCTCTCATCCAGACCAAATACTGTGTCCACTCTACCCAGAGACCATGCACTGTGTCCCTCACACATGCTGGGTACTCCTTACCCCTCTTTACCCCACACAGGGGAGGGAGAAAGCACTCCCATTGGGCTGCTGGGCAGAGAGTTGGGTGAAGTGAGGAATGTCCTCAGTGAGTATAGAGAGAGGAAGGGGAGTGGCCCAAGTGCCCCACTCTCCTCTAATTCTGCAGCCTGTGAGCCGCCCACCTTACCCCCTGTGTGCTCCCATTGGCTGGTGGGCACAGGAGTAGGGGATGTGAAAAAATGTCATCAGGCAGGGTCAAGAGGGGGAGGGGAGAAGAGGGGAGTCCCTATTCTTTTCTTGTAATGAACTGTGGGGGTGGGGAGGGAGGGTGGCCAAGTGCCCACAGAGAGCACTCTGCATGCCATCTTTGGCACCCATGCCATAGGTTTGCCATCACTGCTCTAAGTCTGTGACTCTCTTCCATAAATACATAGAGAATCCAAGAGAGGCCAGGTTCCTCTTGTATACTTGTAGAAAATACTTAAATACTTGTAGCAAAGGGGTAACTCTGAGTCCTGGAACTAATTATCTTCCCCTGGTAGGGTATTCAAGAAGTTAACATTAAGTATGGTGAATCTTAGTCATTGGTTCTCATAGATAGTATCATCCATTGATTTGGGGATATTTGGAAGCCATTGATGTGAAAGTGGAAAATCCCAAATCTTCAATACCATTAGAAGTTGGCATGGTGCTCCTCTGGCCCAAAGCTGGTGGGGAAGGAAAGGGATCTAACAAAGGCCTAAGCCGAAACCTCTCTTTCTCTACTAGAAGGTTTGGTCTCTAGAATACCATATTCACTCTAACCTGGTTCTAACTATTTTAGTAATTTGTAGAAGAATCCTGGGTGGTATTTTCCTTAACTACCAGTTCTTGTGCATCATCATTACAGTTCAAAGGACTTTTCTACACTTAATCTAAGGCCTATCAGATTGATTAACTGAATATTAGTGGAAGAGAATTGAGTAAACTTAATCACTTCACCCTTACATAGTCTTAGAATCATTGTCTTTTCTTCATTCTCTTTTCTGTCCTGCAATATGGGGGAGGTTAAAATTCTATCACTTATGACCTTTGTCAAGTCACTTAACTTCAGTTTCCTTATCTGAGAAATGGGCAATAACATTTGCCCTACCTACTCCCCACAACAAACTTGTGAGGATCAAAAAGATACCGCAAGTGGAAAAGCTTTCTTTTTCTTTTGCCTTAAAGTGATATGCAAATGTAAAGCATTATTATTATTACATGATGATTTGTATCTCTTGTTTTCATCAGTTTTTGGAAAACTCTATAAAGTCCTTTACAATCCTAAATGATACATAAAGAAACAAATGTTATTTCTCTTTGAGTAGGTATTGACACTGAAGTTTCCTTCCATTTTATGAATAAATCTTCACATTATTTAAATTCCACAGTTGCATTTTTGTAAAGCTAGTAGCTAAAGATTTATTATGTATCCTAAAAAACGTTACAGTATTTATAATTTTTAAGTTATTACAATTTAATGTAAATTATAAACTTTATCAAATGTTTTCTTACATGGAAAACAACTTTTTAAATGATTTTTAGATGCCAGTGAAATTTTTGGCAAGTTTATAACTTTTTAAAATGTTCCCCCCCCCCCTTAGCTCCTGTTATTTCTCTGGCACCTGAGGATACTGAGAACTTTATGGGAAATGACATCATTTTTAGATGTGAAGTTTCAGCCTATCCAATACCGCACCTGGAATGGAAGAAAAAAGGAAACAAAATTTTTCTTCCTGGGGATGATGCACATATTTCGATTCAGGTACAAGCTAGAGCTTAGCACAGTAGCATGTACACTGTAGTTATTCAACAAATATTAAAATTACATTAATTACATTATGAAAAAAGTTATTTGATGCATTAATAGTGACTCACATTTCTGCTATTAGTATTTTAAAATTTACAAAGTAATTTCCTCACAGCAACCTTGTGAAGTAATAGAAGTATTATCTCTATTTTACAGATAAGGGAATTCAGGCTTAGAAGTTAAAGACCACTATCACACAGCTAATAAACATTAAGTTCTGGTATAGAGTATGGTTTTTCTAGCTCTAAAATTGATATTCTTTTCATAATACAACACTGATTTAAAAAATATATATCTATATATAACACAGACCAATCCAGAAGACAATAATTGCCCAGTAGATTGACCATAGGATAAAAAAAAAAAGATGCACATTACAAGCTATTATAACCATTGTCACTGTACTTCTAAGTCATTATCATTATAGAAGTTTCCTAAAGGAAAGACTTAGGTAATATAATCATAGGATGAGAAGTTTAGAATTAGAAGGAAGCTTAGTCTAATTTCCCCGTTTACAAATCAGGAAACTAAGGTCTTGAAGAGCTTCAGTGTCCAAGATCCCATAGGTGCTAAGTGGAAAGAGCTAGGATTTGAAACTCTGATTCCAAATCCACTGCCTCATCGAACTTGATTTGAAAGAATAGACTTTGAAAGAGACTGTAGGACAATGATATTATATAAAGACCAATTCTCACACTGGATTTAAAGTCAGTTCCACAACCTGTACTTCCCTAAGCTTCACATAGAAATCTCTGAAGCTACCACAATGTCATGTCATATTATATGAGACATGGTTTCTTGATCTCTAGAATAATAAAGGAAATTAAATAAATACTATTGCTCCTAAACTCTAAATCTTGCCCACTGAAACCAAGGACAAGATCCTCAGAGCAAAACTTGTAACAACTTTCCAAAATCAACCACTGTCCAACAAATTTGTTTCATTAGAAGCCTATTCGAACAGTTATGGAACAGAAACATGAAATGTGATAAATAGTCCTTAAAAAAACCCAAATCTTGATATACTTTTTAGGCATTTCATTGGATGTCATCACATTCTAAGTCTTGTATCAAAAAAGCTGAGTCAAGGGATCTCCTTTTCATTCATTACTATTACCACCCTCACCTAGACGATTTGGCCTTTCTGAAAACAACTGCCAACACAATCTTCTTAAGACACAGTTTTGACCCCTTTCACAGCCCTATTTAAAGAAAAAACAATAAAAACATGAATCCAGTTGTTCTCTATTGCTTGGAGAATAAAATACAAACAACTAAGCCTGGCTTTTAAGGCCCCATATAATCTGTCTTCAATCTATATATCCTTATTATATGTTTTCCTTCTAAAATCTCTATATTCCAACTAGAAGGGGACTACCACTGGATCCCTGAATTTGACATGTCATTCCCACCTTTATGCATGCACAGATCTTCCTGGAATGCACTTCCTCCTCATTTCTACATTTCAGATTCTCTCTTCTTTCAAAGGTAGGTGCCACCTGCTTAATGGAGACTTCTCGGATTCACTTAGCTATTCTAATTCTCCCCTTCAAATATTCCTACAACATTTTAAATCTGTTGTTCCCTTCTCCCCCTACCTTATATCAAATGCCTGTGTCTACCTACATATTATATCCTCCCAATAAAATGGAAATTTTTTGAAGCTACAAATGATTTTATTATTTATCTTTGGATTATAGTGTTTGGAATAGTAGCTATTGTACATGTCTTCTAACATTATTGACTATTCTGATGGATACATTTACGCATCTATCTATTTATTCACTGAACTGTTAAAAATATCTCCTAACAGGTAAGAGGTGGACCTCAGAAACATGGCATGACAGCATGGCTACAAATTCAAGGGATCAGGAAATCAGATGAAGGTGTTTATATTTGCCATACCAGAAACAAATATGGCACAACTTATGCATCCGCCAGACTAAAAGTGATCAATCCTGGTAAATAACCTTTTTAAAAGAGACAAACTTTTAAAAGAAATCTTATGATATTTGGACTCCATGATTTTTTAAAAGTATATCCCATCTTATACTGATAGGATCCAAACTGGATTTGAAATGTATCTTGTACCATTTTTCTCTCATCATTGATTCCTGTATTTTAGACTCTAATCACTTTTTACCTGGATTACTGTGGAAGTATTCTAACTCATCTCCATACCTAGAAAAGTGCTTCTATCCATGCCACACACCACTGCCAGATTAATCTTACACATTTATCGTATCACTTTACTACTCAAAAACTATCTTTGGCTCTCTATCACCAACAGAATTGATGAACTTCAGTGATATGTCCTTAAATTATAGTCAATGTACTCTACAATCTAGACCTAAATTATCTTCCTAACCATATCTAACATTTTATACTCCCTTTTCTGACTAAACTAATTTTTTCACTGCCCCCTAAAACTTCTACTTTGCATTTATAACATCCCCCAAGATTAAAATCTCTCTCTCCTACTCACTTGACAGCTTATTAAAACCTGCAAATTCAAGACTCAGCTCAGTTCCTTCCTCTTCCACAAAATCTTCCCACACCACTCAGGTCCAAAATGATCTCTTTACCTATGAACTCATATGATATTTACTTTCTCTTTTATTTAATAATTAAATATAGACTTCCTTGTGAAAACTTCATATTATACAGAATATGAATAATGAACTTTTCTTAATGAGATGGTAAACTTTATAGGAAGGAACTTGGCACACACATACATATCCTTCAAAACACTTTGTCTTGAACAAGAGTAGGTGCCCAAAAAGTATCTGTTGTTTTGATTCTTAGATTTTTCTGGTCAAATGGGCAAAATATTACCTATTAATTAGTAGGTAAAATTTGATAATCATTTGCAACTTTTCAAGGAATTCTAAAACAGAATATGTGTAACATTAATTTGACAGTGAGGAGTATAAATATTCTTTCACTATGTCTTTATTTCTTATATCTTAAATGGAAATAAATCAACTCTGGCATGGAAGTTGTTTGGACTGTGCATACTCTACTATTTCTGATATAATACCAACCCCATTATTATGTTATTTATACCCCTATAGAGATCTTTAGCACATATCTGTGGATTATATTTGTTATTTGACTACTGAAACTTATTTGGGATAGGTGATCATAGGTGATCTGAATTTTAGGTGTCTACAGACCACTTCTATTTATTGTATGAAAAGGGGGAAATAAAGCTCTCTAATGTCATTCAGAGTTCTATTCACCAGGAGGATGATTTCAAATATTTTTGTTACCAATTTTATTATTTCACTTATGAAGATTCTAATCTGTTGCCTGTATAGGTTCTTCATCTAGACATCAAATCTCTACAAGAAACAGAATTAGAAATCTCAACACAGATCCTGGAAACTACTATGATTCTGGAGAAAAGGAAGAATATGAATCTGGAGACTATGAAGAAGAAAACAAATTGATCTGAAAATAGAAATTGCGTTACTAATCTCAATTATAAACAGTTAGAAGAATGGTATATATGAAAGAAACTTTGAAGATTAGGGGAATGGTATTTTGGCCACTGAGTACAATCTTTTCATTTTAAAAATGAAGATAGAGGGCAGTTAGGTAGCTCTGGAGAGCCAGGCACAGAGACAGGAAGTCCTAGGTTCAAATGTGGCCTCAGACATGTCCTTGCTGTGTGACCCTGAACAAGTCACTTGACTCCCATCGCCTACCTCTTATACTCTTCTGCCTTGGAACCAATACACAGTATTGATTCTACAACAGAAGGTAAAATACAGAAGGGGAATGAGTTTGCTCAAGGTCACACTGGTTTTTCATGGAAGACTTGGGACTAGAACTCAAATCTCCTGTTTCCTAGGCCATTGTATTTTCCTCTGTATCATTAGATTTACCTTTGCATATAATAAAGTATGATTTCCTGTAAGAAATTAAAAAATAATCACTTCTAGACCTGCTAAAATTTTTATAGTCTTTTATGAGTCAATCTCCCCTCATTTTTGCATTCTATGAATTTAGATGACAGCTAAGCATCTCTTTAATCCATATTAGAGGTAAGAAAAGTGAGACTAAACATGACTAAGCACCTCATTAAATATCCAATATTTTTAAGTGTCATGAGCAAAATAAAGAAATTGAAGTCAACGTTTCTATGCTTAAGGAGACTACAATTTCACATAGGACTTCAGGTCACATTCTACATTTCTCACTTAGTACCTGTATGATCTTGGGCAAGTCATTTTTCAGTTTTTCTTATCTGTAAAATATGGGATAATGGCTTCTAAGGTTGTTTCCTCCTCTAAATATATGATTCTATAATTCATAACCGGATGTTCAACATGCTAATCCTAAATATATATACATACATATATAATTTTATAACTAGTAGCCTGCTTGTAAATGACCTGAGTCCACTTTTCACTATCAAATAAACTATATTTTTTGAATAGAAATTGAATAACATAGACATTGATATTTAAATCTTCCCTATCATTATCCCTAGTGTCACAACTCTCACTTAGAAAAAAGAGAAAATAAAGTTGAATTTTTGGCTGGCTATTCAGTCCTTGAAGCATTTATTAAAGGATTGCCTTAGCACCTTTATACTTTATTTCAAGCATTTTTTTTTCTCCCCAAAGAAGAAAATTCAGAGGTATGAGACGAAACAGTAATGCACGGATGAAAAAAAATCAGAGGATCTTTACTTGTTAGAAGCAATATTATACAAGTGACCTCCTTTAAGTTTTAATCTAAATGAATTTTATTTTAAAAAATAACTAAAAATGACTGTTCCCTCTTTTAATTCCCAAGTATCTTTTATGGAAATAATTTAGAAGGAAATAGTTGATATTTAGATATGACCTATTTCTGAGAAGCAATCATAGAAATAAAATATGCCTATGACTTATTCTTTTTCTTTAGCTTGATTCTCTGTCCTTTGTATATATTAATGTTTTCATTTCTATTTCAGGTCACTTAGTCGATTTCAGTTTGTTTTTTCCAACTGGATTCCATTTCTCAGGTGTACATCAATGTATACATATATGCATACTTAACATAAATATAGATGTTATATTCCCTCATCCACAGATTGGAAGCCCTCTGTGCCTTAATAGATAATATTCATGAGTTTTTACAGTAGTTGAAAAAGTTCATTGCCTTGTGGTCAAACTTCTAGTCATGAACTTCTCTGAACTTAGTTGAACTAATCATAGGGTGGCTGAAAATATACAAGCAGACAGGATTCCATACTTATAGGCCTTCTAGTCTGTTAGGTCCTGCCCTTTAGATATAAGGATCTCTTCCATCTCATATTGAGGCATTAGAGAAGGATTTCCCTCCTAATGTTATTTATACTGACTTTTTTTTGCAGTGAACATAACGGTGTATAACTGTCCTATGACTGCAGTTTTAATCATTCATGACTTTATACCATAGAATTGCTACTTTTCCTCACACAATCAATAATTGTTCATTAAGATTTGAAGGTCATATGTAAATAATATGTCATTTAACTAAGCAAACCAAATAATTTAATTTTTATCATGTTCAAATGTAGGCATTAAGAACATCCATCTATTTACTTTACATATTTCAAAACATATTAAGATATTTAAGGGATTGAAAGAATAAATTCAATTATAGGTAAGTTACTGAAGTTGCATGAGCTCTACTCATTGCTCTACCCTTCCTGCCCTCTGCTGGACTCTTTAAACTGAATATAATATTATAGTCTTGCTACAATTCATATATATATATATATGTATAAATTCAAGAATCCATATTGATGTTTCCTGAAACTGTTAAATATGCTAATATAGGATTTTCTACGCCATATATACCTATCAGATACTAGTGGAAATGAGCATTTTGCTTTATATTGCCCAGAATAGAGACTTTTGGATTTCAGAGTACATGCAAAGAACCTTACCCAAACAACTAATCTATTAGCAGTTCTAAAATTCTTAAAACTAGAGAAGATACAGGAATGAGAAAAGTCTAGTTAGGTGATAAATACATGAATTGGATGAAACCCTGAATAACTGAGAATTTGCATGATAAGAATTGTCATTCCATTAATTTTGAAATAGTATTTAACACAGCACATATGGTAGCAAAACAATTTGTACCCATTTTATATTATTTTTTGCAATTTTTTGGAAATGATTTATCTAAAATATTCTCCCTCCCCAATCTTACAAATAGCCAGAGAACTAGGAGACTTGACTAAGGTTACACAAAACTCAAATGAACAAATCCAGACTTCCAAATTCTCTTGCCCCCCAACAAGATTTCTGAGCCTAATGAACCATATGCCTTTTTAAAGTGGAAGGCTGCAAGAAATTAAAATACTTTTGCCATTGCTAAGGGCTCAGGAAACCCAACCTTTAATTGAGTTTTATAACAAGAATGAATTATTCAAAGTCCCGAAGCACCTTTTCTAATCTTTGTATTAATTTCTATTGCTGTAGTGACATAATTCCATCTGAAATACTATTAATTGATTAAAAAAAAGATTTTGAATCAGGTTCACTTTTTATAGGTCAAAAGGGAAATTGAATTCTAGTGAATATATCTGATTGAACACTGAAACCTAAAAAAGGTACTCAACTTTTTTTAAAGGAAGAAAACAAAATTATTCTCTTTTTGAGTGCCCTGGAAAGCCCAGTGGTACATTTCAAGGTGGCCTAGCCACTCAAATTGACTCGGCTTCACCAGAGTCCTTCATTTAGGACAGGACAGATGTGGACAGAATCCTAGGTCATGCCTGTCCTTCTGGGCAGTCAGGGCTGAGAGATCTTGGTGAGGAGTGCACAAGGAGGAGAGAAGCAGTTTCTGGAAAGGACATTCGCCTAGTTTTGAAATCATGGTTGAAATTTCACCATCCCACAGTTGGAAGGAACTTCAAAGGTGTCTAGTCCAACCTTTACATGAATAAGCACCTCCAAGTTCCAAGTCCTGACAGGTGGCCATCCAGACTAGGCACAAAGACAGACCTCCAGTGGGGAGAGCTCACTACTTCCCAATGAAGCTCATTTCACTCTTGAAAAACAAAACATTTTAAATCATTGGGTAATTTTTCTTGGCAAGTCTAAATTTGCCATTGTTGGGGGCGGGGTGGGAGCCCAAGCAGAAGTAGGACAGAAAACAAAAAGGTCTTAACGGAAGAGGGTGGCTTTGGGATTTTTTTTTTTTTTTTTTGCTAATTGAACCTGCTCAAGCGGGTTACCTTATCTGGGTTTTGTTTTTTGCATTTAAAAGCCTGGTTCTGGGAGGAAGCCCAAAGGCTTCCCTTAGTCGGCCCAAGGTGGGGTCTATGAAACAAACAAGGCCGAGATCTTGAAGGAAACCATGTGGTAGCAGCCGGGGATTGTAGTTGGACCCCAGTAGCTAGAAAGTGGCAGAAAGCTGGACAGCAGCTGAGTTTGGAAACCCCTCACGACGGTCTCTTGTCAGCCAGAGAAGTTGCGCTCCGCCCCCACTCCCACCCAGAACTGCACGAGCTAGCGAGCTAGCGAGCGCCACCCTGCGGCCGGAGTGGGACAGGCCAAGAGGAGAACTTTAGCGGTGGCCCCACCCCCGAGTCCCGCTCCCTTCGCTCGCTCTACTAGGTCCCTCCCCTCCTAGGTCTCTGAGTCCAGCCAAGAGTCGCACCCCCCATCCTCTTTCCGCTCCCTGCCAACACCTTTCTCTCTATCTGAGCCTCTCGGTGTCTCTCAGTGTCTCGATCTCTAGATCCGGCCCGAGCCGTCCCAGCTACGCCACGCCCCCTCCCCTCCCTGCCCCGCCTCCATCTGCTCTCCGGGACAGGCGGGCGCCGCCTCTCGGGAAGATGGCGCTGCACTTTCAGGTCAGTGCGCGCTCCGCCGCGGCCGCGGGGCTCAGGCTCCCGGGGGAGGGGAGGTTGCTGGTAACGGCTGGAACCGGGCAAGGACCAGTTCCCGAGGGCGCAGCCGCGGCTGGGGCCGGGTGTACCCCTCCTTGTCTCAAACCTCCCCTTACCCCTTCTCCTCCCTGCCCTTCCGTGGGCTGGTGACCCCCATCCTCCCACGCCCGCCCTCGGGGAGGAAGCGGGGATGGGGCCAGTTCTGCTCTCAGCCCCGCCCGGGGCTCTGTCGTGGTCGTAGTCTCTCCGCCATCCTGGCCCCCAGCCCCTTCCTCCTCCATCCCTTCCTCTAGCCCTCCACCTCCCAGTTCCCCGTCCCCAGGGAGGCGGGGCTGAGCACGAAACCTTGACCGATGGAAAGGAGCTGGTCTAGCAGGGTGGGACAGCAGGGGGCACTAGGACACGGGGGAGGAGCGCTTCAAGGTTGGGGCACTGGGGACTGGACCTTTTGGCTCCACTTGTACGTCTATCAGGCTCCTGAGTGAGAGTGAGGGATTTTTGTTTGTTTTTCTGAAAGGGGAGGTGGGAGGAAAAAAAAAGGGAAGTATGTGAAGAAGGAAGGGTCTGTTTGAGCTGGCCAAACAGACCCTTTTTGCATGGTTTGGTTTGTTGGACAAAGCGCAAAATTTGACCTCGGACCTTAGATTTGTACCTAAGCTCTGCTACTAAATACATGTGTGTGACCTCAAGACAAGTAATGTAACCCATCTGTGCCTCATTCTCCTAGTTTGTAAAATGAGAGAGGATTGAACTAGATGTGTCTCCTAACATCATCCTAATATGCAATTTGTGATTCCAAGGCTGGAGTGAGGAGCTGAGATTTAGTCATAAAGAGTTGATTTTATTTTCTTTATGTGTAACTTGAAGGAACTGGACTAGCTCTCCAGTATCCCTTTTTAGCTCTCAGTCTCTAGTTGCTTAAGCATTTTGAACCCTAATGGGTAATCCCAACAACATTCTTTTGATGAAAATACTCTGTAAATCCTAACCACTTAGATCACAGAGAGGTATTAAGTCTGAAGAAGAGGTTTAAGAGAAAGCTTGGTTTTGAGAATTGCCTCTGTTCCCATGATCTTAATCTGTATAGGGCTAACTCCCAAATGTGTATCTCCTGTCCAGATCTTATTTTTAAACTCCACATCCACATATTATGCATATGCCTGTCTGATCAACATTTTCAAACTCATTATGTCAAAAACCAAACTCAACATCTTTTTTTTACTTTCAGACTTCCCTGGCTCTGTCAATGACATCATGTTCTCAGTCACCCAAGCTCAGAACCTAAGGAGGCATCTTCAGTTCCTATCCCTCCCTTGGTTCCACTTAGTCAGTATTCAATTCCTCTGTATTCTACCTTAGGGACATCTCTGTCATTTGTCCCATCCTTATTATTATCACTGCTACCATCTTAGTTAAAGCCCTTATTAACTTTTCTTGAATTATTGCAACAGGTTCCTAACTGATCTACAGTCATTCAGCAAAAACTACCTTTTACTAATTTTGCTAAAGCATAGTTTTGATCATGTCACTTGCCCACACTAGATCCTCATTGCTTAAAGAATAAAGTCGAGACAGCATCAAATTCATAAGTTTGAAGTTTGGCTAAGTTTGAAGCAGAAGAGTTCTTCGTGTTTTATTGTCTTTTTTTTTTTTTTACCAGTCACCACTGGAGTAAAATACTGCTAGATATTGTACTGATCCAGAATTGAGACTCCACAGAAAGTTGGGGAGGCAAGAGTGGTTATAAGAGCACTTAACATGGAAGATAAGGAAGCTGATGAAACAAAGAGGGCCATAATAGTCTGGGTAAATTCAGAAGGGCTAAATTAGAGTCATCATTGAGGTCAAAGTAGCTTCACTGGGGGGTGGGTAAAACAGAAGGTAAGTAAATGGTGGAATAAAGAAGTATTATCAAATTGGAAGTCCTAAAGGTGAAAAAATGTCTTGTGATTTTGACAAGGTTTAGTATGAGACTTGGAATCTGGTTTTTGGTGAGGGCTGAGATGTGGAATAAGAGGATCAAAATAAGGGTTACGTTTGTATAGCACTTTCAAAAGCATTTTGTACAAAACAACCATATGAAGGATATTTATTTCCATCTCAGAGATGTAGAGAATAATTCTTAGAAATGCTATGATTTTCCAAAGGATATACCAAATGTTTGACCCAGTACACAGTGATTCCAAGAGGGAAGGGTAAGGGTTTAAAAAAAAAATCCTGGATCATTGCATTGCTGCTAGTAGAGAAGTCCATTACGTTTGATTGTGCCACAATATATCAGTTACAGTGTTGAGAGTAAATTTCTTGAGGAAATACTTTTTCTTTTTTGTCTTTGTAACCCTAGCATCTAGGTCAGCACTTATTACATATTAGTTACTTAATATATGTGTGTTGAATTGAACTTGTTCCAATTGGTCCCAGACTGTAGAACTAGAAGTATCGGGAAGGATTGTACTTAATTTCTCCCAGTCTTCCTCCTATATCCTCCCAGACAGCCAATCCATATAACAGATTATATTTTGGTGGGGAAAAGAAAGAGGATAAAGTAATCTGCAAAATTATTCAGTACTGTAGTTCCGAATTATGAGTACTACCCAGAGTTCTCTGCTAAGCCCCTTTCTTCCTCTATGCTCTCTCATTGACCTTATCAGCTCCCATGGGTTTTCCTATCAACTCTATACAGATGGTTCACAGATATGTCTGTCTGTCTATCTAGCTAATCTCCAGCTCCTGTTCCTTCCCTGAACTTCAACTCCACATCACCAATTGCCTATAGGAAATTTCACATCAATCCTGGAGACATCTTAATCTTAACATGTCTAAAACTTAATTGATTAGCCATCCTCCCCTCCCCACCTCACCCCCGCCCACAGCAAAACCCTTTCTTCCAGATTTTTCTACTTCTGTTAAAGGTTCTACCATCCTTCCAGACTTTGAAGTCTGTTCCCTTGGCATTATTATCCTAGACTTCTCATTCTCCTTCATCTTACATAAGTGTTCAGCCACCAAATCTTGCCTTTTCAACCTTCACAACATCTTTTGCTGAAAAAACTTAGTGACTTGCCCATGATTAGTATTAGTAGTAAGCATCAGAGGTGAATTTGTACCCAGATTCTCTGACTCCAGAGCCAGTGCTTTTTAACTATATATCATGCTTGGAGGACACCAGATTCAAGATAGACAGGGTGGGCACAGGACTAAAACAAGTGAGTAAGGTAAGGATGGGCAAATGGATTTGTTTGTTATCTGTATAGAGATAATAATTGAATCTTGGGTCTGGTGGCTTTTTTCTTTACCATGTACCAATCACTTTTATAGATGGATTTTTAATAAATATTTTCTAAGATTGTTTAAACCTTACTTTAAGTCTTTAGTGGTTTTCATTTGTTTTGTTCTATTAAATATCCCTCTGTTCAAGCCAGTTCTCTTCTCTAAACAGCTTTACTTAGTATATCTCATGAATATTAAATTGTTACTACTACAATGAGAGAATATCATTTTCTTCCTTCCTTTTGTCTTAATGTTGCATAAATTTCTCCTTGACTCTTGAAAGAAACAAGTTTAGAACATTTTTTTTCTCTACATTCCTTTAGTTAATGATTTAAATTTGGTTTGGAAAAATGTAATTTTTTTATGGCCTCAAGTCTTGTCAACCAATTTTGACCAATCAGAACAGACCTAAGTTATTCAAATTTGATCAGTCAATAAAGAAAAAAAAAGCAGCATGTCAGCTGATATTGTTGGTGACTTTCTCTTATCCTATTAAGTTAATGGAGCTTTTGGCTCCTATTTATGTTTCTTACTGCCTGTTTAAAATGCTGTCTACAGTCATATTTTATCCTATCCAAACGGTCTCGAACCATTTGGGGACTGTAGCATGTTTCATTTGGTTAATAATAAGTGATTCCTTTAACATCACCTATTCATTTCAAGCCTCCACCAAAACATTAGGTAAGAAAAATTACCTCTGAGATTTACCTCAGCAAGAAAGCAGTTCAATTGTCCTTGTTTTTTCACAGTTCTTATTAAGCTTCGAAATATTTCAATGAGTTTACGATTTGTGTGTGTGTGTGTGTGTGTGTGTGTGTGTGTGTGTGTGTGTGTATACTTCAACTTCACAGTTCACAACCTACATGAGTTAAGTAAATGGTCTTTATAAGTTGTTGTGGCTGAAATGATTGATACTAGCTTACAGCTAACCTTGCACCTTTCTAAATTTAGCCAGGCTAACTATATGTTGGAGTCAACCTACTCCTACTTTGACAGAATCTACCTATTTCAAACTGTATTCCTGTACCCTCTTGATTCAGATAAGGCTATTTTATAAACAAAATAAATGTCAGTTTCTTCAAAATATGTTAATTTCTTCATCTAAAAAAGTGGTGGATTGGACTAGATAACCTCTGAAGTCCCTTCTAGTGCTAAATCTAGGACCCTGTCAAATTTCTTTTAATAAGTTCAGTATTATCAGTGGGGTGATGATGATGATGATTCTTATATAGCAGGACAAACAAGTGCTAGAAATTTGAGAGATAATATGAATTAGAGGTATCTTGATATTCCCATTGCTTGTTTGTCATTACTATATTCATATGATTTTTATTAAGAGTTTAATGAATATTGCAAGTAAGCAGTCTAATTGAACATTTTCTTTTTTCTTCAGAGTTTGAATGAACTGGAAACATTATGTAATCAGCTTTACATAGGGACTGATCTTTCACAACGAATACAGGCTGAGAAAGCTCTACTGGAACTTATTGACAGTCCAGATTGTCTCAGCAAGTGTCAGCTTTTATTAGAACAAGGAACAGTAAGTATATTTTACATATATGAATGAGCTTATTTAAAAAAATATGTCTACTGCCAATTACAAGTTATAATAGGTTCAAACTACAGATAACACAAAAATGATGGGTAATAACACTTAATGTGTTACCATAGAATTCTTGAGTGAGAAAGGAAGAACCTAGGAAAATTTAAGGCAAGAATTTGAGTGAGAACGTGGCTGAATTCAGACACTTAAGGTCTTAATATCATAGATCAAGAGCTGGAAGGGTTATAATGCCTATCCTTTATTAGAAAGGTAAATGACAACCAGCATTTTTTTTTGAGAAGAGGAATCCAGCTTACTTTTAACTGCTTTAAAATGTTAAAAAGACTAGTTAAACAATAAAACAGAAACATTAATAAATAATGTTCAGATTTGAGGAAGGAGTTCTGGTAAAACAGACGATTTCCAAAATAAAATTTTTAAGTAATGGTAAGTAGTATATCTACGAGGGTCCCCATACACAGGAAAGATGCTGCTCCACAGTACAAACAATCTTTTTATTTTATTTTTTCACTATATGGCTGGCTTCATCTTAGTCTTTCATGGCAGCAGTTTATGTGACTGCTATATTAACCTAAAATGATTGAAGGCCAAGCAATGTAATCAAACATAACAAAGAATGAGAAGATACACTCGGATATTACACTATGCATCCTGTTGGCCAGTAGAATAAGAGCATTGTCCCTAAACCATGCAGATAAACGTGGCCGAATGTACACTTGAGGAAAATCATCTTGGTAGCTTTGTGTAAAATGAACTAGAGTAGTGAGAGATTTGAGAAAAGGAGACCAAAAGGCAGTCTGAAAATAATCTAGATGAGAGGGAATAAGGACTTAAATTTAGGTGGTAGCTCTATAAGTGGAGAGAGTAGTTAGTTGTGAAAGTAGAAATGGAAAGACTGGATCTACAGAGAGAGGGAAAATGGAGAATTGTGGATAATGCCAAGGTCTAGAACCTGGATGACTGTAAGGATGGTGTTGCTTTCTACATAAATAGGAAAGTATGGAAGAGGGGTAATTTAGAAAATTGGAAAAATGAATTTGAGATATTCCTGGGACTTCTTGAAATGTCCAGTAGGCAATTGATGACATGGGACTGAATCTCAGGAGGCAGAAATATATGTCTGTAAATCAACATCACAGAGATTATAATGTAATCGATGGGAGATGAAAAGATCACCAAGAAATATCATGTGGAGAGAGGACAGTATCTAGCCTAAGGGAATGCTCCCAGTTAGGAGGTGTGCTATAGGTGATGAATCATCAGCAAAGGAGATGAAGGTAGGAGAATACCTGGGAAGAAATTATGTCATGAAAACCCAGAGAAGATAGACTATCCAGAGGGAAAGGATGATCAACAGTGTCAAATGCAGCAGACAAGTTCCTATATAAGGTGAGGACTAAGGATATGTAGAGCTTGGATGGGTAAGGGTAACAATGTGAGTTTAGTCATTTTATTTACTATAGTTTTAAAACTTTACCAGAAAGTATTCAACTAAATTCAGCCATCTACAGGAAATCCATGAGAGTTAGGTCCTTAAGACAAAGTATAACTTTTTTGATTCTAAAGACTTGAGTTTTATCTAAAGTGTAAATCATTTGAAAATATACCTGTAGTCAGCATAATGTTAAAATGGATAATTCTGAAAAGATCCCTAAAATGAAAACACATTTTTGTTTAGTAGCAAATTATTTAATAATAATTCTCAACTTTTTATATACTTTTTATAGTGTTCAAAAAAACCTTTATTTTCATTAAAAAGAGAGAGAGACTATCTCATTTGATCTTCATAACAAACCTGTGCTATAGGTGCTAAAAGTATTATTGTTCTCATTTTACAGAGAAGAAAACAGATTTAGAGAGATTAAGTAACTTCAAGTCATAAATTTAAAATCCCAAAGTAGGGACTCAATATAGGCTTATTCATTATAAATGGATTAAAAAGCTTGCGCTTGTTCTGACAGATTAATTCTTGAATCGTGAAAATTTGGTTATTCTTGCTTCTCTGCTGATCAGCTTTATGAGCTTCAATGAGTCACTGCCTCTCTCTTTGTCCTCATATTTTCTAGCTCTATTATTCTTTGATGCAGTAATTAATTTATTTGATTCCTTGTAGTTATTTGAGGTGGTATATTTTACCACCTTTCTCTCTTAGAATTTTGATGATCAAGATATGCTTTTTTACCAAGATTAAATTTTTTTGAATAACCAAAGTAAAAAGGAAAAAATGGCATTCTATATCATTAGGATTTGGAACAATTTGTTCTGTTCTTTCATTTGCTCTAGTGGAAAGTTAATTGCAAAAATAATTTTTTTACAGTCATCCTATTCTCAGCTACTTGCAGCAACATGCCTTTCAAAACTTGTCACCAGAGCGGTTCCTCTGCCAATTGAACAAAGGATAGATATCCGTAAGTACTTTATTGTGCTTTTTATGAAATAGCATTATAAAAAGGCTAATTTCTATGAATATTTTGCTAAAGTTAGAAATGTGTTATGTGTTCCTGACACTGTTTTAAAATCTTTTGGTTCTTGACTTTTTAAGAGGAGTCTAGGATGAATTATCTTCCCTGATGGAATAGGGAATGTGAATAGTCCTAAAATTTTTGGAAAGTTATTTTTCTTTGGCTTTGGAATATAATAGCTAATGTATTGCACAGAAGGTTTGCCTTCCAAAATTTTATTTTACTTCTTTTTAAAAGTAATATCCACCTTGATTTCCCATAGGGATCTCAGATTCTCTACATGTAAAACAAAACTCATTTCCCCCTAAAAAATCACATCTCTTTCTGATTTTCCTAATAATCCAGGATTTCACCATCCTTACAATTAGCAGTCCTCAGGATAATTCTCTACTCTTTATTCCCTGTCAGTTCCCAAAGCCAGTCTTGATTCTTCCTCTCTAATATTGCTAACATCCGTCCTTTTCTTTCAATTCATATAGCCACTACACTACTTCAGGCCCTCACCATCTCTCTTCTGTACTTCTATCATTTTTTAATTGATCTCCTCTACCTCCAGGCCCTCCACCTTCCTTCCTTTGTAGAGCTGCCAAATTGATACTCCTAAATCACAGGTGTCATCCTGTTTGCTCTCTAAATAAAATATTCCATCCCTCTTTGTCCATGCTATCTCCCATTCTGGGAAAGAGAGATCGTTCTTTCCTTACCTCTTGAAATTCTTAACTTTCTTCAAGTTTCAAGAGCCTCCTCCTCTAAGAAACCATACTTGATCAGCCTCAGTTGTTAGTGTCTCCATCCATTCTTCATTATTTTGTATTTACTTTATTTATATTTTGTGTTTGCTTCTCTCATGTTGATTCCAGCTAGTAAAATATAAGCTTCTTGAGGGCAGGCTCATTTTTGTCTTTGTATCCCCATTGCCTGGCACTTATTAGCTTATAATGAATATTTATTTAATTGAAATTAATTTAATTGAGCCATTTATTTTCAGTCTTTAAAAATGTATTGATAAGTTATTTTAATACTATAGAAACTTGCTAACAGATACCCATGCAATGCCCTCTAATCATACAAGCCCCTCTAATTATACAAACCTGTATATTCCTTTTGAGTACTCTCTATTTTTGTGATTGACTTACTAAATATAGAAGCTTGTTTTTGAGATGACTGCAAGAAGACAATAGTGACTAAGGTGACCACAGAACACTGTCAGATCTGAGGACACAGATAATTTACCCTGAGACCCTTCCCTGCCTTTGAACCTTTTTATAAGGAACAGTACATGAGTTGTTAGCCCTAAAAACACAGGAACCTTGATTTTGGAGAGGGTGGTAAGTAAGTCTGTAAGCTCTTCTTTTTGTCTATAAAGATTTGTCATATCTGATGCTCAGTGTCTCAGACTAAGTCAGAGATATCTGTAGACCCATTAACTCTGTATTTCTTGAGTGTATTAATGTTAATGTATTTAGTTTTGTGTGATACACTTAAAATCAACTTTAAAGTCAATTTGCTTTATGAACTATAAATATATTTATAGACATATATATGTGTGTGTATATATATACACACACATACTCTAAGGATACTTAAGCTAAACTGTGTGATAACATAATTGTAATTCATAGTACATGTCACTTTCCACTTTTGTCATTTACTAATTGTTAACATACTAGATGTTTGCTTTAACTTTGACCATATAGTACCAACATTGTCCATTGTATTTAACCTGAATTCACTATCTCTTAGTGTTGATTTTATTTACAGTATAGTCATTGTGTATATTGTTCTTTTAACTTTGTTTTCTTCAATCAGCATCCTTTCCTATGTTTTCCCTTTTTTCTATGAATTCTTTAAATATGTTATTCCCTTTGTTGCAGTAATATTTTATTTCATTGCTTTAATTTGTGCAGCTATTCCCTACTAATTTGGGTGTTCTTTTTGCTTTGAGTTCTTTTTTATTGTAAGTAATATTGCGTGAATATTTTGCATATTAATTTGCATTTTTGAACATTATTTTTATTTATAATTAATATGATAATATTAATTATAATACAACATATTAATTATTTATTATTATTAATAATTAATTATAATATAATATAAATTATATTATATGTAATATAATATAAATTAATTAATTTGCATATTTAATTTGCATATTGCCTCCTTCCAAATTGTTTTCCAAAACAGTAGAGCCAGTTCACACCTCCACCAGCAGTAGATTAGCCTAGGATTAGTCATGCTACAGTTCTTCTAACAATAAGTTCATCTTTTACTGTCTTGCTATTTGATGTGGGTGAAGTGATATAATGGTTCAGAGTGGTTCCACATGTATTTTACATAGATGAATGTTGAAATTTTCCCTTCTTCCCAATGACATAAAGCAAAGAAAAAGGGAAAAAGAAGACCAAAATTGTCCATAGAAAACCCTTAAATGAGTACATATGGGGTTATTTTAACATTGCAAGTTGATCAAAGTTTGAAAGTGTTCTGCTAAGTGATGGTATTTGAGACTTCCCGAACCCTCGAGAAGCCCCAAGGTAGGAAGATAGAGGAAGGATAGAATTTTGGATACCGCGAGGGGCGTGGCGGAGTCAAGTTAGAGATATGAGGTGGCAGAAATGAGTCAGAAACCAGACCTTATTGATTATATTGGAGCCACAGCGGAACCCCAATCAGTGGACGTCTTTCCGAAAGGCTAATCCCGTCCAGTGATCCAAATTTAATACCACACAGGTCGGAGACATGATAGAGAAAAGATAGAGAAGGAAAGGAATTAAAGATGGAGCTTGGCCAGAGGCCAAGCTCCAGCAAGGACAGGCATCAGTGAGAGCTGAGATCCAAGAGAGGAAGAGAGCGGAGCTTGCTGTGGCCCTTGCTTTTAATGTCTTTGATATGCTAATATGCACAATACATATTGATGACTTACATAGTATATTGCCATTGGGTAATAGTAAATTACGACAAGGTATAGGTGTGGTTTCTCTTAGCCAGATGAGCACAAAGAAACCTGTTTTCCCGCCTCACCTGGGGGAAGCTGGGGTCAAGGGTCGGAGGCTTTCCTAGCCATGCGCAAGACTGAGCATGCTCTCTTCTAAGCCACTCTGTACATACTGTTTCCCTTGCCCATAGCTAGGGGTGGACTGCTACAGTATTTATCCTCATAAAATTAAAAAGTTAAGGATTTAGATATGTATTTTTTCTCATTCAGTTTTTACACAACACAGTTTTGGGGGAAGAGTCTAAAATCCACTAGTTCTTTTCTCACAATAATTGCCTCAATTAGCTACTTGAAAAATCCATTATTTTGTTGATGTGGTTATTCTTTCCACCTATGCAAATTATTAAGCCCCTCTGGCTTTAGTAAGTCATCTTTGAGAGTCCTATTCAAGCCTAAAATTTCATTGAACTGGTGATGAGTCTCACTACCTTATGTACACCAGCCTCCAGATAATAGAGTAAGTCTATCCAGAGAGCCTTTCCTGCTTGGTGTGGGACATGAATATAGTTAGGAAGTGATATTATGATGTTTCTTTCTATTGAAAAAATAATAAATCTAAATAAAGCATTAAAATTCACATAACTATATATCCTTCAAGGCTCACCTCAAATTTTTCCTGTTCCACAAATGTTTTCTTAATTATTTACTCACAGTGATTTCTCCTTTCTCCATACGTATTTCTGCATCACTTGTAGCTTTATTGTATATTGTTTTCTTTTTCATTTGTTAGTCTTACTTCCCCAAATAGATTGTAAGCTCTCAGAGGACTTGTCCCTTATGTTTCCTTTGTATGTACATAACTTAACATAATATTGGGTACCCAGTACATTCTCAAGTAAGATTTGTTTGTGCTTGAGTTTTTTTTTTAATATTTTTCCTCCAAGTTACAAGTAGAAACAATTTTTAACATTTTTTCTCACATTTTGAGCTTCAAATTCTCTTTCTTCCTTCCTTTCTTTCATTCCCTCATCCCTGAGATAATATGCAATTTGATACAGGCTATAGAGATTATTAATTGTTTCTATGATTTGTTCTTTAACCAATTTTGGAGAATCATATTATTTAATTTCCAATTAATTTTTGATTTGCCTCTCCATGTTCCCTTATTAATTATTATTTTTATTGCATTGTGATCTGAAAAGGTTGCATTTATTATTTCTGCTCTTTTGCTCTTGTTTGCCATGTTTTTATGCCCTAGAACATGGTCAGTCTTTGTGAATGTACGATGTGCTGCTGAAAAGGTGTATTGCTTTTTGTCTCTATTTATTTTTCTCCATATACCTATTATTATCTATATCTATCTAGATATATATAGATATCTATAATATGTAATTTTTCCAAAATTTCATTCAAATCTCTTTCCTCTTTCTTATTTATTTTTTAGTTTGATTTATCTAGATCTAATAGAGGTAGGTTGAGGTCTCCCAGTAGTCTAGTTTTACTATCTATTTCCTCCTTAAGCTCCAGTAGTTTCTCCTTTAAAAATTTGGATGTTATATCATTTGGTGCATATATGTTGAGTACTGATATTTTCTCATTGTCTAGACTTCCTTTTAACAATATAATTACCTTCCCTATCTCTTTTAACTAGATCTATTTTTACTTTGGCTTTGTCAGATATCATGATTGTGACTTCTGCCTTCTTTTTCTCAGTTGATGCCCAATAGATTTTGCTCCAGCCGCTTACCTTTACCCTGTTTGTGTCATGTGTGTTTCTTATAGACAACATATGATAGGATTTTGGTTTCTAATCTACTCTATTTGCTTCCGTTTTATGGGTGAGTTCATTGCATTCACATTCAGAGCTATGATTGCCACCTGTGTATTCCCCAACATTTTGATTTCTTCTTCTAGTTCTGCCCTTCCTTCTACACCAGTGTTTTGCTTTTAATCAGGCCCCCTAATCCCTACTCTTATGTCCCTTCCCACTCCCTCCCTTCTTATTTTTCTTTAGGGTCTTTTTAAACTACCCCACACACTCTGCCTCCCTTGTATTGCTTCCATTCCCACCAGTCCGTTTGTTACTCTTCTACTTCTCTATAGGGCACAAATCAATTCTTTGCCCCAATGGATCTGATTGTTCTTCCCTCTTTGAATTAATTTCAATGCATGTAAGAATTAAGTATTTCCTGTCTCCAATCTCTTTACCCTTCCAATGTATTGGTGTTCTCCCCCGCTCCCACCATGCAATTATTTATGAAATATAAATTTATCCCATTTTGTCTCCTTTCTCATTTCTCTTAGTGTTAACCCTTTTTTTTACCGCTAGCTTTATATATATTTATGCATAAATACATGTATATATCTTGACATTTCATCCTATACAGTTTGTCACTGTTCTAAGTGTAATTCTTTTAGCTGCCATGGGGAAAATAACAATTTTTAAGAGTGACCAATATCATCTCTTCTCATAGGAATACAAATAATTTGAACTTTTTATGTCCCTTTAAAAAAGTTGGGATTTTTTTTTGATTGATTGGTTGGTTTTTCCCCCTTTCTTAATTACCATTTAGTGATTCTCTTGAGTTCTGTGTTTGGACATTAAATTTTCTGCTTAAGTTTGGTCATTTCTTTATGAATGCTTGGAAGTCTTCTATTTTATTAAATGACCACACTCTCCCCTCAAGAATATATTCAGTTTTGCAGGTAGTTGATTCTTGGTTATAGATTCAGTTCCCTTGCTTTCTGGAATATCATATTCCATGCCTTCCAGTCCTTCAGCCAGATCCTGTGTCATCTTAACTGTGGTTCCATGGTATCTGAATGACTTCTTCTGAGCAACTTGTAACCTTGGTCTGGTAGTTCTTGAATTTGGCTATAACATTCCTGAGTATTGTCACTTGAGGATTAAATACAGGAGGTGATCTGTGGATTCTTTCAATCTCTACTTTTCCCTCTTGCTCAAGAATGTCGGGGCAGTTTTCTTGGATAATTTCCTGTAGAATGATGCCCAGGATCTTTCTTTTGTCATGATCTTCTGGTAGTCCAATAATTCTTAAATTGTCTTTCCTGTATCTGTTTTCAAGGTCTGATACTTTGTCAATGAGGTGTTTCATATTTTCCTTAATTTTTTCATTCTTTTGATTTTGTTTTATAGACTCTTGATTCCTTGTGAATTCATTTGCTTCTTGTTATTGGATTCTAATTTTTAAAGACTAAATTTCATCCCTGGCTTTTTGGTCATCCTTTGTCTTCTATTCTGATTTTCTTTGTAGGTCATCTTTCACCTTCTTTGCCTTGTTTTCAAGCTGGTCAGTTCTGGCTTTCAGAATGCTGATTTTCTGTTTCCAGATGACTTATTTTGCTTTTTAAGTTCTTTTCCCAATTGTCTTCAGCCTTTCTTAATTGTTTTTTTAATTGTATTTTGAGTTCTTCCAAAGCCTGTGTCTGATGTGCTGGAGTTTCTGTGTTTTTTCTTGGTGTTCCTTGGTCGTCCTCTGTTCCATTTGTTCTTTGTTAATTACCTGAATAGAAGCTGTCAATTGTAATTTCTTGTTTTCTTTTTCTATTGTTTACTCATTTTTTCATTCTTTCCCCTAATCTTGGTCCTCTGATTATTTGCTGGATCTGTAGGTTTGGGCTATTCTGTCTTGAAGGGGCTTCTTCACTGCTCTGCTGATTCACTAGGTTAGGCTGATGGTATTGATGAGCCCTAAGGTCAGATCTTCTCCAGGTAGCAGCAGAAGTTGAAGGTGTATCTAAAGGTGTGGAGGCTAAAGGGAGCTGGGCTTCCCACTCTGCTACCAGGGTATTCTCTAGTGGTTGCAGCCTTCACCCTCAGAGCTTAATTAGCAAGACTCTCAGCTCAGACTATGGGGGGAGGAATGCTGGAGTTTGAGCTTCCCTGGCCTCTGAAGGTTTCTTATCTGCCCTATTGATAGGATTAAGCACAGGCAGAGTTGATCTTCAGAACTGGATGTGCCCTGAGGCCAAAACCTGGAGAAAAGAGGTGGGGCTTATTTTGGCTGTGACTAGGCTGCCCTCTCTGAGCTTCTCCTCTAGCTGCTTCCCTGCCATTTGTGTTCAATATGCTGAACCTGGTACAGCTGTGCCAGCAAGGCACACCCTCCAGTCTCACACCATTGCCCACCCAGGGGCCGCTTGAGACTCAGCACAGTAGTTGGGGGAGGGGTTCTTGGACATTCCTTTTCCTTTCCCTTGAACCTGAGAGTTCAAGAATTCAGGCTTTTTTGTTTGTTTGTTTGGCATCCCTTTTAAGTTCATTCCAGCAGGAGGGTCCCCCAAATCTGTCCTGTTGTTAAATATTTGATTTTCTGTCCCCTCGAAGCACTTTGTTTTTGATTGGTAAGGAAGGGTTTTGAGAGAAGTCTGGACTTTTCCTGTGTCTAAGTAGCTATCTTCCCAGAATACTAATGTGTGTGTGTGTGTGTGTAAGAGAGGCAGAAAAAGAGAGATTTGTCATAAATTATCAAGATGACTTTCACAAAGGGGTTCCAAGTTCAGATAATAATACAGTACTTTATTGTTACAAAGTGTTTAATATGTGTTATTTCAATAATCTGAGGAAAAGTGGAATGCAATAGAATGAGTTGGTTTTAGTCAATTCACTTCAACAAATATTTATTATTTGCTTCCTATGTGCAAGATACCGGAGATACAAAGATGAAAAATGATATAGTTTCTTCCCTTTAATGAGTTTACATTGTAGTGGGAGGGATGTGACAGGTACACATATTGGTATTACATATGGTAGGAAGTGATAGGGGTAAATTAATAATCCAAACAAAAGTATTAGTGGAAAATTTGAGGAAGAAACAAACACTTAGCTGGAAGATCAAGGAATCTTTCATGGTGGAGGTGATAACTGAGTGTGCCTTAAATGAGTCAATCAACATGTACTAACTGTCTACTACATGTGAGGCACTAGTGATATAAATACAAAAAATGTAAAGTGAGAGTTTGATGATGAAACGTTGTAATAAGGAGGGGCATATTTCAGGCATGAGGTGGGGGGAGTCTTCTACAAATGCACAGAAGTAGGAGAAAACATGGTACAATTTGGAGAAACAGCATTAATCCAATCTGGTTAAAAATGTCAAATAAAGGGAATAATGTGGAAACAAACTGACAGGTAAGTTGCCACAAAATTGTGGAGGGTATTCATTACCAGATTAAGGCAGTGATATTGTGATCATAAATAAAGTGATAACTTTAGAAGGTTGTTCAGGCAACCATGTGAATGATATTGGAAATAGGAGAGGGTAGTTGTGAGACCAGTTTGGAGGCCAGCAATTCAGCTGATAAATGCCTGGTGATAAGTACCTGGACTAACACTAGTATGCATGTGAAGGGTGAAAATGAGAGAGAGGCAAGAGATGAATAAGATAGAATCCGAATATGCTGAATTGGGAAACTAAGAAGGGAGGGAGAATTCAATATACTTATATTAAATGGGGTTAACTTAAATATTAAGTTTAACTTCTATCTACTTTTTCTCCAAATATTTAGGGACCTGCCCCAAACTCAAATTGAATTATTTCACTTTGCTTTATAATTTTTTAGGCTATTTATTGGACTGTGAAAACCATTTGCCTTGACCTCAATTTATCAGTCAGTATTTACTGTTGAGCTCCAAGGAGATGTCTACAGTAGTAATATCCTGTCATAATAAATTCCAAAGTACTATCCATATTTCTTATCTTTGAGGAGTCTTAGAAAAGAGTTGTTGGCTGGGATATGACTACATTTTTGTAAAAGAATTTTTTTTAAGATTTGCTTTCTGTAGTTTCAAAGGGAAGAACTAGAACTAATGGGTAAAAATTATAGATAAACAGAATTTAACCAAATATGAAGTAGAACTTTCTTAGAGTTGTCCCAAATTAAAATGGGTTGCTGTATTTATTCTTTCATATAATTTATGTGTGTATACATGGTTTTCCCTCTGGTATATTATAAGCTTCTTGAAGTCAGACTGCTTCCTCATTGTCCTTTGTATCCTTGGTACTCAGCATAGTGTCTAATAGTTATTTAATAAATATTTTTGCTTAATACTTACTCATTGGTTGATTGATTATCATGTAGCAATCTCCCTACCATTGAAAATATTCAAGCAGAGATTGAATTATACCACATGTCAAGAATGTTACATTCTATTGCGATAGTAGTTTTCCTGTCAGGCTCTTTCAATGACACTCCGATTCTGTGAGTCATTGATTTGACTAGTAGATGTTTGTGGGGGCCAGAGAAAGTAATTAGTAGTAGTTACAATTTTCAAAGCCTTTTCTGTTGACTTTGAGGAATTTTCCCTCATATTTCACATACCTTAATTGACCTTAAAGATGTGGGGTAGTATGGATAGAAAAACTTCCTCTGAGTCAGCAAGATATTGATTTAAACTCTGCACTAATCAGTTAAGCAAATAATAATTTGTTAAGTACCTACCATAATCAAAAGTCTAGCAGAGACCTAATGGCTCAGAGCAAGTCACTTCTCAAAAGACCTAAGAAACTCTCTAAGATTGCCCTAGAGCAGAGATATCAAATTCAAATATAAATACAGACCTGTAAATGATAAATAAGAATTCTGGGAGGCAAATAGTAACTTCGAAAACCATATATTCATAGTATCTATGTTTTGTTATGTTTTTATTTTATTAAACATTTTCCCATTACCTTCTCTTTTTCTTTTTTTAAACCTTACCTTCCAGGTTGGAATCAATACTGTATATTGGTTCCAAGGCAGAAGAGTGGTAAGGGCTAGGCAATGGGGGTCAAGTGACTTGCCCAGGATCACACAGCTAGGAAGTGTCCAAGGTCAGATTTGAATCTAGGTCCTCCCATCTCTAGGCCTGGCTCTCAATCCACTGAGCCACCCAGATGCCACCTCCTCATTACCTTTTGATGTGGTTTGGGCCATACTTGGGAATTTTATAGACCACATGTAGCCTTTCAAGCTGCCTGTTTAACACCTTCACCCTATAGCATTCATATCTCAGGTTGTCCTATCCAAAAAATAATATATTCATGAACATTTCCTCAATTTTTCCTAATAGATCTTATTTTATGTTTCTATTGATGCTATAAAAATAAACCTCTGAACCAATGATGATATTATTGCTGTTTTGTTACTTTATCATTATCGTTTGGTACCTACTGAACTCCAATAAAATATGTTGGATATTCTGTGAAATATAAAATGAGACATATATTATATATTTGGCTTTGCTGACACAAAGAAAAAATATAAAATTTCTCTTTTCTGCCTAAATTAAAGTTTTTTCAATGAGTAATATTAAATGAATCATTTTGCAGTTGCTCTTATTTGTATTTTGCTTATAATAAATATTATCCATATCTACTAATCAATAAAATTCCTGATAGCTACTATCTTTATACCTATGTCACTCTTCTTTCTTCCTCAATCAGTTTGTTACCTGACTCACACTTTTCTCTTAATCCTCAACACAAGTTCTCATACTAGAAGATTTCAGCATATTATTGATTCTTAGATACCCTATCCACCCAGTTTCTTAGTCTGCTTATTTCCTCTGACCTAGTCCTTTCTCCCACCTAAACCACACACAAAGATGATCCTACCATTGGTCTTGCCATCATCTATAAATGTACCATATTCATATTCAAGAATTCTGGGAGGGCAGAGTCAAGTTGGCAGAGTAGAGGCACAGAAAATTAGAACTTTTCTGAGAATCTTCTCCGACCAACTTTAAAATAATACTTCAAAACAAATACTGGAATGACAGAAGCAACAAGGGGATGGAATGAAGCTATTTTCTTACAGAAAACAACTTGGTTGGTAACCAAATGGGTTAAAGGGGAATGTAATCCTCACTAAGACTACACCAAAGAGTACCAGTGCAATCCATCAGTAATTCCTTTACTGCTTCAGGGTGTGAACCTAGGCCTAGACCAACTTCAAGACTTTGAGACTCTGCCTAAATCAACAGTGGAGCATTCCATACCCACCCCTTGAAGTTCCAAACCTTAGAGCAAGACAGCCTTTGGGTGCACCTGGCCAGTGTAAACCATGGGCCCCTGCCCAAGCCTGCAATGAGACCCCAAGCCCCAGTGCAGGCAGTCCACAGAGTGCTTAGTTGGTTATAGTCCCAGAGAAAAGCTAAGAGCCCCTGCAAAAGCCTGAGGTGAGGCCCTGAGCAACAACATGAACTAAGAACAGGGCCCACCTTTATGATAAAAATAAAAGTCAGGAAAAAGGCCAGGAAAATGGCCAAACTTAAAAAAAACCCACATATCTAACCATAGAAAATTATGGATACAAAGAAGAGCAAGGCACAGACTCAGAAGAGAGTAGTGAGATCAAAGTAGCTACACACAACATTTCAAAGAAAAATGGGAATTGCTTTCAGACTCTGGAAGAACTCAAAAGGACTTCAAAAATCAAATAAAAGAAGCAGAGGGAAAATGGGGGAAAGAAATGAAAGAGAAGCAAGAAAAAAAATAACTTTAAAAGCAGAATTGTCTAAGTGGGAAAAGGTGCTCAAAAATCCAATGAAGAAAAGAGTTTATTATAAAGTTAGCCAAATGGAAAAGGAGGTTCAAGAGCTCACAAAAGAAAATAATTTCCTAAAAATTAGATTTGGATGACCTGAAAGTCATGGTAAAAATAAAAAGCCTAGATGTATCATATGAAATTATTGAAGAAAACTGATATTCTTTAAGAAGAAGGTAAAAGAGAAATTGAAAGAATCCATTGATCACCTCTGGAAATCCCCAAATGACAACTCCCAAGAATATTATATCCAAATTGAAGAGCTCCCAGGCCATGGAGAAGATACTGTAAGCAGCCAGAAAGAAACCATTCAAATATGGAGCCATAGTCAGGATTACACAAACTTTGAAAGTTTCTACATTAAAGGATCAGAAGGCTTGAACTATGATATTCCAGAAGGCAAGGAACTAGATTTACAACTTAAGAATCACTACCTAGTGTTAAGAGAGAAAATTCAAACCAATTTTAATTTTTACACCAGCCAAATTAAGTATATTCTTGGGGGAGGGGGGTGGAGATAGTCATTTAGTAAAATGGAAGATTTTCAAGCATTTCTTATGAAAAGACCAGCCTAAACATAAAATTTGATGTCTGAATACAAGACTCAAGAGAAACATAAAAAGGTAAACAATAAGGAGAAAATATAAGGGATTCAGAAAGGTCAAACCTTTTAAGTTCCTACATGGAAAGATGATATTTATAACTTAATTTTTTTTATCATTATTAGAGCAGTTAGAATGATTATACATAGTTAGAGTTCAGGAGTACTAGTTGACTAAACTGACATTATATGCAAAAATAATAATCAAAGAATAAAAAAGAGGCTTGCACTGAGAGAAAAGGGAAAGGAGAGATAGAATAAGGTTAATTATCTCACCTAAGAGATGTGAAAAAATTATTACAGTGGAGGAGAAGATGACAGTGGTAATGGGCAATGCTTAAACCTTACTCTCATTGGAATTGGCTCAGAGAGGAAATAACTTACTTATTTGGGTATAGACTCCTATCTTACCCTATAGAGTAGTAGGCTGGAAATCAGACAAGATGGAGGAGGAAATAAGAAAGGAAGAGAAATGGGAGGTGGTAGTGATTAAAGGAAAACACTTGTGAGGAGGGAAAGAATGAAAGGAGAAAGCAGGATCAAAAGGGAAAACTAAAATGTTGGGGAATATACAGTTGATAATCATAATTGTGAATGTGAATGGGATAATACTCATAAAGCAGAAATGGATAGCCGAGTGGATTAAAAACCAGAATCCTCTGATATGTTGTTTACAAGAAACAAATTTGAGGCAGGGAAACACAAAATAAAGATAAGGGACTGAAACAGAATTTATTGTACTTCAGTTGAAGTAAAAAAAAAAGTAACAATCATGACAAAACTAAAGCAAAAATAGATCTGATAAAAGAGATACAGAAGAAAATTATATCTTGATAAAAGGTACCATAGACAATGAAGTAATATCAATAGTAAACATATATGCACCAAGTGGTATAGCCTCCAGATTTTAAAGGAGAAATTAAAGAGCTTTAGGAGGAAATTGTAGAACTGTATTAATGGGGAACCTCAATTTTCCCCTCTCAGAACTAGATAAATCTAATAAATAAACAAGAAAAAATAAAGGAAGTATATGAAATTTTAGAAATATTAGATTTAAGAGGTCCCTGGGGAAAATTGAATGAGAATAGAAAAGAATTTATCTTTTCAGCAGTACATGGCACCTATATGAAAATTGACCATATATTAGGGCATTAAAAACTCCATAGCCAAATACAGAAAAACAGAAATAATAAATGCTTCATTTTCTTATAATGCAGTAAAAATTATAGTCAATAAGAGTCCATAGAAAGACAAATTAAAAATTAATTGGAAACTAAATAGCCTAATTCCAAAAAAAAAGTGAGTCAAAGAACAATTATAGAAACATATTTTATTAAGGAGAATGACAATAGACAAGCTATCAAAATTTATGGGATACAGCCAAAGCAGTACTTAGGATAAAATTTATATCAATAAATGCTTATATCAATAAAATAGAGAAAAATCAGATCAGTAGACTGGGCATTCAAATTAAAAAAAAAAACTAGAAAAAGAATGAATGAAAGATCCCTAATTAAAGACTAAATTGCAAATCCTAAAAATGAAAGGAAAAATTAATAAAATTGAAATTAGGAAGACATTGAATTAATAAATAAGTTTGAGTTAGTTTTATGTGGGGAAAAAACCTAAATAAAATAGAGCTTTGGTTAATTTGTTTTAAAAAATATAAGAATACCAAATTACCAGTATCAAAAATGAAAAGAAGGAATTCATCGCCAGTGAAGAAGAAATTAAAACAAACATTGGGATCTATTTGCCTAAATGCCAATAAATCTGACAATCTAAGTGAAATGAATGAATATTTACAAAAAAATACAAATTGCCCAGATTAACAAAAGAGGAAATAGAATACTTAAATAATCCCATATCAGAAAAAAGAAATTGAACAAGGTATCAATGAACACCCAAAGAAAACATCCCTAAGGCCAGATGGATTCACAAGTGAATTTTATCAAACATTGAAATGACACTTAATTCCAATACTATATAAAGTATTTGGGAAAATAGGCAAAGAAGGAATCCTACCAAATTCTTTTTTTTATGCCAGATATGGTGCTGATTCTGTAAAAGGGAATTCTTTGTTTCCTTTGAGTTTACACTTGTGAAAGGGAATTCTTTATTCCCTTTGTCTATTTTGAGTTAACACGTTGGTTAACAATAATTTATATGTACTCCTACTTAGTACCTCACCAGATTGTAAAGACAGGATTAACTATCCTTTGTCTACTTTTGAATTGAATCAACAAAAGCTTGAATACCCTACTTAGCACTAGGGGGAGGAGCTCTCTACCTCTTCAACTCAGTCAGCCAGGAAATGAAAATTTACACCTCCTTCAGCCAGGAATCTGTGGACTCTTTTAATGAGTATTCACCTCTCCAGAATGTAAGAAGTGGTTCCCAGAAACCTGGGCAATAATGGGCAATTTGGAAGCTCTGATTGGCTCTTCTGAAAAGGGGAAGGGACAAGAAGCCAATATAAAAGGCCCTCAATTTTTGGACCTGGGGGAAGTCGACTCCAAGAAGGAAAGCTTCAAGAAGAGCTTCAAGAAGGAGTTTGGACTTCAAGAAGAAGGTTGGCTCAAGGAAGAAAATTGGCCTCAGGAATTACCTTCAGCTCAAGTCATAGTCTTGAAGGGAACTTGGGTGAGTGTATAGCTGGCTTTCCCTTCCTGTCTTCTGGATAGAGTTTAATTCTGGTTGAAGGTCAACAAGTCCTAGCTGAGTCGAGCACCAGAGCAATATTTAGTTAGATAAGCTAATGTCTTCTCTACCCTTTTGTATTTCTGTGTTTTCATTCTTTCCACCTCTTTTGTTAATAAAAGCTATTAAAGTCATTTTGACTTTGAAGCAATAATATTTTGAATCAGCGACTATCATACTATTTATAATTTTCACATATTTTAGTCAAACCATTAAAATTTAATTCTTACAATTCCTAAAGCTAGGAAGAGCAAAAACAGAAAGAAAATTATAGGCCAATATCCTTAATGAAAATAGGTGCAAAAATTTTAAAATGAGACTACAGCAGTATAGCACTATGAGTGGGATTTATACTAGGAATGCAGGGTTGTTTTAATTATTAAGAAAACTATCAGTGGAGTTGAATATATCAATAACCAAACCAGAAATTACATGATTTGTATCAATAGATGCAGATAAAGCCTTTGACAAAATATAACACTCATTCCTATTGATAACACTAGAAAACTTGGACAGTCCTTTCCTTAAAATGATAAATTGTATCTATCTAAAACTGTCAGCAAGTATCATCTGCAGTAGTGCAATAGGAATAAGTTAGAAGCCTTCCCAGTCAGAGAGGTCGTTAGGATACATATTATTACCATTATTATTTACTGTTGTACTAGAAACGAAGAAACGAAATTGAAGGAACTAAAGTAAGCAATGAGGAAACTAAACTGTCACTCTTTTCAAAGATGGTATACTTAGAGAATCAAAAAAACAGTTTAAATCATGATGTTAGTAAAGTTGCAGGATACCAAATAAATCAACATAAGTCATCAGTATTTCTACATTTTACCAACAAAGTTCAGCAGCAAGAGATAGAAAGAAAAATTCCATTGAAAATAACTGGACAGTATAAAATATCTGGGAATCCACTTTCCAAAACAAGCACAGGAATTACATGAATATAATTGCAAAACTCTTTTCATACAAGTAAAGTCAGATCTAAACAAATGGAAAGGTATTAATTACTCAGGAACAGGCTAAGCTAACATAAAAAGGACAAGTTTACCTAAATTAATTTACTTATTTAGTAATGCCATACCAATAAAACTACTAAAATTATTTTACACAGCTAGAAAAAAATAGGATTCATTTAGAAGAACAAAAGATCAAGAATATCAAGGGAATTGATTTTTTAAAAAGTGAAAGAAAGTGGCCTGCAGTACCAGATTTCAAACTGTATTATAAAGTAAAAACCATCAAAACAGTTTGGTACTGGTTAAGAAATAGAATGTTGGATCAATGGAGTGGATTATATGCATAATCTACAGGGGTAAGAGACCATAACAATCTATCATTTGTTGATTCCAAAGATCCCAGCTTTTAGGATAAAAACTCACTATGAAAAACTGGAAAACAATATGACAGAAACTATGTATAGACCACTGTCTCGCACCTTATACCAATATAAGTCAAAGTGGGGATATGATTTAGACATAAAGGATGATAATATAAGGAGGTTGGGGAACATAGAATAGTTTACCTTTCAGATTTATAGGAAGGGAAGAATTTATGACCAATCAAGAGTTAGAGAACATTACTACATATAAAATGAATAATTTTTATTATATTAAAAGAATTCGGAAATTCCCTATCTGACTAACCTATTGACTTTCCATCTTTCCTTCTGCCTTTCCAAACATTATTCTTCATTTACCCTAGGATCACCTATCCTTTGACCACTCAGTTCTTCTCTCCTCTTTTCCTCATCTTGGCCCCTTCATAAGTGTATTCTACTCTACAGTGTCCTCTTCTCATGACTCCCTAGCCCCTTTATCCAAACCTCAGCATTGGCTCACTCTCGATCAGTGTCTTTGCTCCTACATATATACACTGAACTCAGGTGAAGAAAATCATGTAACTTTTCTGACTGGGTCCACAAGAAATTTGTTACATAACCTCAATTAGTCTGTCACTGCTACTAGGTTGTCCTTCCAAACTTCCTGATCAACTCACTATCCTCAGTAGCTCTTTCAAACCCTTTCTTCTCTCCTTAAACTTTCTATGGCTCCCATTTTCCCCAAGCTCTCAGATGGAATCCTTGCTTCATATTTTATAGAAAAAAAAATTGAGGTTATTTCCCATGAGCTCCCTCTGTTCCCCTCTCTTCATCTCATATCAATCAGATGCCTTCTGCCACTATCTTCTCCTTCACCCTGGTTTCACATGAAGATGTGACCTTACTCTTTACCAGTGCTCTGACCTCTTCACCTGAATTTGTGATCCTGTTTTATCCCAGCTCTAACAGATTGCCCCTTCTGTCATTTGTACTTAATATCTTCATTCTCAATCTACTGGCTTCTTCCTAGATGCCTCCAAATATGCCCATGGCTTTCTTATTTTCAAGACAAAGATAAAAACAAAACCCTCACTTGATCCTTCTATCACCACTATTGTCCTATAACTTTTCTGCCTTTTGTGCCTAAATTTGAAAAGGTCCTCTAAAATATGTGCTTCATATTCTGTTCTCTCATTTTCTTTTTAACACTTTACAATCTGGCTTCAGTTATTATTTCCAGTGTGTTTTCCCCCAGTTCTCACTCCCCTTGATCTCTTTTTAAAACTTTGATGTTATTGACACTCTCTTCTCTCTTGGTTTTTGGGACACAGCTCTCTACTGGTTCTCCTACTTATCAGGCTGGTCCTCAATCTCATTTGCCAGATTCTCATCCAGATACATAGAATCTCATCCCTTTATAAATAGAAGTTCTCTCCTGTCTCCTTTTTCTTTTCCCCTCTTCTATACTACTATACTTCCTAATCTCATAAACTCATGGATTTAAGTACTATCTCTATATTGATGATTCTTAAATCTATACATCTTGCCCTAACTTCTCTTCTGACCTCTAGTCTCACATTTCCAACTGCCTTTCAAATATCTGGTGTCCAGTAGACACATTAAACTCACTATGTCCAAAACAAAGCTTGTTATCTCTTCCTCTAAACCCTTCTCCTCTCCTAACTTTCCTATTATTGTCAAGGGCAATACCATCTTCCCAGTTTTTCAGGCTCCTAATCTTAAGTGCCATCCTTGGCTCCTATTTTTACCCATATTCCAATCTGTTGCTAACACCTGCTGATTTCATAATTTTTGCAATATTTCTCTAATATGCCAGATTTTCTACTCAGTTGTTACTTCTACCACTCTTTTTTTTTACCTTTAAGATTATTTCTTTAATTAATTAATTTAGAATATTTTCCCATGGATACATGAATCATTTTCTTTCCCTCTCCTCCCACCCCACTCCCATAGCCAAAGAACAATTCCACTGGATCAAGACCTATTTCCATATTATTAATATTTGCACTATGGTGATCATTTAGAGTCTACATCCCCAATCATATCCCCATCAACCCATATGATCAAGCAGTTGTTTTCCTTCTCTGTTCCTAATTCCACATTTCTTTCTCTAAATGTTTATAGCTTTTTTTTTTCTCAAGTTCCTCAGAATTATCCTGGATCATTGCATTGCTGCTAGTAGAGAAGTCCATAATGTATCAAGCTTAGTGTATAATGTTCTCCTGGTTCTGCTCCTTTCACTCTGTATCAATTCCTGGAGGTCGTTCCAGTTCACATGGAATTCCTCCATTTGATTATTCCTTTTAGCCACAATAGTATTCCATCACCAAAAAGAGCATGGCTATAAATATTTTTGTCCAAGACTTTTTCCTTATTATCTCTTTGGGTTATATATCCAGCAGTGGTATGACTGGATCAACAGACAGGCAGTTTTTAATGTCCTTAGGGCATAATTCCAAATTGCCTTCCAAAATGGTTGGATCAATTCACAACTCCATCAGCAGTGCATTAATGTCCCAATTTTGCCACAACCCCTCCGACATTTATCACTTTCCTTTGAGTCATATTAGCCAGTCAACTAGATGTGAGGTAGTATCTCAGAGTTGTTATGATTTGCATTTCTCTGAATTGTTGTTGGTTGTCTCTCGAACCGAGGATGACGATTGTCTTTGTGCGTTTTTGTGCACAAAGACACCTGTGCATGAAGATTTAAGTGGAAAAGTCGATGCACAGAGACCATCCCACTCTCTCAGCGTTGGAAGCCTGGGTCCAGTGGCACAAAAAGTCGTTACACCTGGAGACTTCCTCAGCTGCATTGGATGGCCGTGTTGTCTTTTGTGCTCCATCACGCCCTAAGCACTCCACAGTGCTTTGCTGCATCGCCATCTCAGCTGTTGAACCTTCTTGTTGGTTTCTTCCGCCTGTTCCGCCAAAGCAGTCTTCACATGCTGGGTGAGCAAAGCCCTAGTTCACCAGGGGTCGACGTCGACCCGATGGCTACCCTCACAAGGTTTAGCCGGCCTGTCGAAGCCGTTGCCCGGGGTGTGGCCGCTGCCGCATGCTAGCAGCTACTAGGAGCCACAAGTGAGAGCTGGGTGTCAGGTGAGGGTCAGAGGCTGGAGAGCTGCCCTAGAAGGGCATGACAAGCCCTCCATACCAGAGATACTACCCCTCCCTGAACACCATGTAAAACACTTTTCATGTACTTATTGATAGCTTTGATTTCTTTATCTGAAAGTTTCCTATTCATTTCCCTTGTCCATCTATCATTTGGGGAACAGCTTGATTTTTTTGTACAATTGATTATGCTACTTATAAATTTGAGTAATTAGACCTTCGTTAGAGGTTTTTCTTATAAACATTTTTTCCCAATTTGTTGCTTCCCTTCTACTTTTGGTTGCATTGGTTTTGCTTGTACAAAACTTTTAATTTAATGTAATCAAAGTTATTTGTTTTACATTTTGTAATTATTTCTAAGTCTTGCTTGGTCATAAAAATCTTTCCTTTCCTATAGATCTGAAAGTTAAACTCTTCTACGCTCACCTAAATGACTTATAGTTTCTTTCTTTATATTTAAGTCTTTCACCATTCTGAGTTTATCTTGGGTGTAGGGTGTGAGATGTTGATCTAAAACTAATGTCTCCCGTACTGTTTTCCAATTTTTTCTAGCAGTTTTTGTAAAATACTGGGTTTTTGTCCCCAAAAGCTGGGATCTTTGGGTTTTTCATAGACTGTCTTGCTGAGGTCATTTACCCCAGATCTATTCCACTGATCGTCTCTTAGCCAGAACCATATAACTGCTTTATAGTACAGTTTAAGATCTGGTACTGCTAGGCCCCCATCCTTCATTTTTTTTCATTATTTTCCTTAATATTCTTGATCTTTTGTTCTTCCAAATGAACTTTGTTATAGTTTTTTTCTAATTTGGGACAAAAAGGTTCTTGGTAGTTTGATAGGTATGGCACTGAATAAGTAAATTAATTTGGATAGGATCATCATTTTTATTATGTTAGCTTGTCTTTTCCATGAGCAATTAATGTTTTTCCAATCATTTAGATCTGGTTTAAATGTGTGGAAAATGTTTTGTTGTTGTGTTCCTAGAGTTCCTGTGTTTGTATTGGCAAACAGATTCCTAAATATTTTATATTATCTAGGGTGATTTTAAATGGAATTTCTCTTTCTAAGTCTTATTGTTGAGATGTGTTGGAAATATATACAAATACTGATGTGGGTTTATTTTGTATCCTGCAACTTTGCTAAAATTGTTGATTATTTCCATTAGTTTTATTGCTGATTCTTTAGGATTCTTTAAGTAGACCATCATATCATCTACAAAGAGTGATAGTTTAGTCTCCTCATTGCCTTGTTTAACACCTTAAATTTCTTTTTCTTCTCAAATTGCTACTGCTAGTATTTCTAGTACAATGTTAAATAATAGAGGTGAAAATGGGCATCCTTGCTTCATTCCTGATCTTATTGGGAATGCCTCTAATTTATCCCCATTGCAAATGATGCTTGCTGATGGTTTTAAATATATACTATTTATTATTTTTAGGAAAGACCGTTCTATTCCTATACTTTCTAGTATTTTCAATAGGAATGAGTATTGTATTTTGTCAAAAGCTGTTTCTACATGTGATTTCTGTTGGTTTGGTTGTTGATATGGTCAATTATGTGGATGGTTTTCCTAATATTAAATCATTCTTGGTATAAATCCCACCTGATAATAGTGAATAGTCCTTGTGATCACTTGCTGGAGTCTTTTTGCTAGTATTCTATTTAAGATTTTTGTATCTATGTTCATTGAGGAGATTATTCTGTAGTTTTATTTCTCTGTTTTTGATCTGCGTAGCTTTGGTATCAGTACCATATTTGTTTCATAAAAGGAGTTTGGTAGAACTCCTTCTTTGCTTAATTTTTTGAATAGTTTGTATAGGGTTTGGGTTAGTTGCCCTTTAAATGTTTGATAGAATTCACTTATGAATCCATCTGGTGCTGGGGCTTTTTTTCTTAGGGAGTTCTTTGATGGCTTGTTCAATTTCTTTTTTCTGATATGGGATTATTAAGTATTCCATTTCTTCTGTTAACCCAGGCAATTTATATTTTTGTAAATAATCATATTACCTAGATTGCAAAATAGATCTTAATAATTACCTTAATTTCCTCTTCATTAGAGATGAGGTCACCCTTTTCATCTTTGATACTGTTAATTTGGTTTTCTTTCCTTTTTTTATTAGATGAACCAGTACTTTGGCTATTTTATTTGTTTTTTCAAAGTACCAGCTTCTATTCTTATTTATTAATAGTAGTTCTTTCACTTTCAGTTTTATTGTTTTCTCCTTTAATTTTTAGGATTTCCAATTTAGCTTTTATCTGGGGCTTTTTAATTTGATGTCTTTCTAGTTTTTAATTTGCATGGCCAATTCATTGACCTCTTCCCTCTGATTTATATATTTATATATTTTTTTAAAATTTATTTATTTATTTATTTATTTTTGTAACGGATGAAAGAGTTGTGACTTAAAATCTATTTAATTGGTTGCCAGGGAAAGTCCCAAATAATAAAATATCCAAGTCAGCTGTAAATTATGGTGATTTTAATTAATATAGACAGAAATAATTAAGGAGAAGAGAGAGAGACAGAGACAGAGAGACAGAAACAGAGAGAGAGAGAGAGAAAGAGAGAGAGAGAGAGAGAGAGAGAGAGAGAGAGAGAGAGAGAGAGAGAGAGAGAGAGAGAGAGAGGAGAGAGAGAGAGAGAGAGAGAGAGAGGGAGGGAGAGAGAGAGAGAGAGGAAAGAGTTAATTTAAACTGCTCTGGCTCAGGCTGAGCCAGGCAGGAGTTAAAGGCCTTGGCCAAAGTGGCCTCCCTGAGCCCAAGGGAAAGGAAGTCAGTCTTACCCAAGTCACCATGGGTCTGTCTCAAGGAAGCTGTCTGACATAGCTCCTCCAGTCTGAGTTCCAGCCCTGAACTGAACTCCCAGGCTGCTCATATAGACCTCTTTTTAAAGATCTTTTCTCTTGTGTCAACTCCCCTAAATTGTCATGTCTACCAATCACTGCCATACCAGGACTGCCCATTCTTTAGTTCTCACCTTCTTTGATTAGATTTTTGAGTTACTTAACACTTCTTTGTTAAGTTCACCTTTTGTTAGTTACTTGACCTTTTTGTGATTAATTTAACCTTCATAGGTACTTAACATCTTTTTGTATTAAGGTCTAAAACTTAGCTTAGCTTAGCATTCTAGCTTCAATATAAGGTGAGAACTAAGTACCTTCATTGTTCAATCAGGAGATTACAACTTTATAATAATTTTAATTTTACTTTAGAATAATTTTAAAGTTCACAATGCCACTGATGATCATTGAGAGACTAGTCTCCCCATTGATCATTTAACATAGTCATCTTGTAATCCTAAAGCACTTCTAACTACAGATGTATACAATATTCAATTTCTAAGAGGAAATTACAATAGTTAGAGAGAAATAGAAAAGAGAGAAAGCAAACCAATGTTTTGCTAGGCACATTGACAAAAAGCCAAATTCGGGGCAGTCCCCTTTGGCATAAAAGTGTACATTTACAATAAATGTTCAAACTTCAGTTCAATCAACCACACCCAAAGTTCATTCTGGATCTTCTTGATTTGTGTAGGTTTTCTGACATCTTTCTGCAGTAGTTCTTTCTCTGGATTTAGGAATTAGCAAGCTTCTTCCTTGAAGATCTTTCTTGAGCAAAAAATTTCAAAATCTTGGATTTTTATTAAAATACAATCCCCCCTGAAGTGGGTATTAAAAAACATCCAGTTCAGCTCAGGATGAGTTATGGGGGTGTATGACTTAATAATAAAAAAAAGAGAAAAACAAATAAAAAATAAGGAAAGGAAAAAAATGGAAAGAAAAAAGAAATAATTCAAAATAGGCCCCTATTTCAGTTAATAAATTTCTAACAGGCCCTTGTATAGGTCCAATTTAAAGTAGTTTCTATCCCACAAGTCTGTAGGACAGAATTCAGTAATATTTCACTTACCCATTTGCAGCCAAGACTACAGGAAATTGCCATAATATAAGAAAGAAAAATAAAACTAGAATTTTATTTTTGACAGGGAAGTGTCATTCCCTGGTCTAATTTTTTGTCATTCTCAGGGATATAGGGAGCCAGGATGAGTCAAACTTTGGTACTTGTCTGAGTACTTCACAAAGAGTATAGATACAAGGAAGTCCTATGACTTAACATATGTCAAGCATCGCAACCTTGAGTCTCACACTAGTTTTTCATGTGTGCTTTTTTTTGCACTATTTCAGGTTAAGTCTATGCTCCTTGTTTTTATCCCATTTCCTAGAATCAGATACAAACATTAATCATAGTCCCATAACATTTTATCAATAAATGGCAGGTTCCTACAGTTTAAAGCTTTTGGGTATGCATTGATATTATCACAAGTATATATATATATATATATATATATATATATATATATATATATATATATATATATATATATATATATATATATATATATATATCGCATATTGATAATATATTGCAAGTGTATATATATACTTGCAATATAATATCAATGCATATATATAACATATATATAACTTACATTATATATATAACTTATATTACTGCAGAAAAATAATATTAATTATATGTATCTTTAGTATAAAAAATGAGAAAAATAAAGGGTAAAAATCAAATATTCTAATCATAATAAAAGAAAAGCAATAATAAAAATAAGGGAGGAAAATTCAGGAACTTAATGTGTTCTCAAAAAACAGCATCCACTTGTCAGTGGATTATTATATCCAATGCATGTGATAGGGTACAGTCAATCAGTCTCAACAGGAGATGCTCTCTTTACATGTGAGCAGTGAATCCAAGAGTCCTTCTCTCCAATCTTTATAGATGTTGCAGTAGTTAACAATATTTGGAATGATCCTTCCTAGGAAGGCTGAGATGCTCCCATACGCTGGAAGTTCTTTATATACACTTTGTCTCCTGGGTTCAGGTCATGAAGAGAAAAGTCTAGTGGTCCGGCTTGTACTGCAGCTCCAGATTCATGAAGTTCACACAGTTTGTGCTGTAATTCCTGTATATAGGAAGCAATAGTAGTATCTCCCCCTAATAATGATGTATGTACAGGGGAGAAAGGCTTAGCCTGTATAGGTGGATATCCAAAAAGCATCTCAAATGGTGAGATGTGTAGGTCTCCTCTAGGCCTGCTTCTAAGATAAAATAAGGCCAGAGGGAGAATTTCAGGCCATTTTAAATGTGTCTCAGTGCATAATTTTCCAATCATAGTTTTAAGTTCTTTATTCATTCTTTCAACTATTTGGAGGGAAGACAAAACTGAAAAAGGTTAATTAATATCAATAAAATGAATAGAATATAAGAAGAACCACCTTCTGCCCCATATGGGGGGGCAGTTGTACCCTGATAATTTTTTGGACAAGCTCCATTTTTTATATATTGTTTGGTATTTTTTTGTGTATGTTCTTTTGTCTCAGTTTGAGCATTGCCTCTTTCCAAATTTCTATTTCTATAATTTTGATTTCTAAAGTTTTTATGTCTATAGTCATTATAGTTATTTCTATCAGTTCTAAAATTGTGATTTCTATGATCATTATCATAGTCATTTCTATAGTTATTATTTTTAAAGCTGTTATTATTCCTTTTTTCCCCATAGCCAGCTCCTACAGACCATCATTACATGGCCTCTCTTCCCATAGAAAAGGCATGTTAATGATTTATCTCTCCTTTATTTTTCAATTGTACCTTTAACATTTCAATTTCTTTCTTTAAGTCTTCCACTGACGTATTGTGTTCCTCAGGTCTTTTTACACAACTCTTAAAAACATAGGCTGCTACTCTCCTCAATTCTTCGAGGTCCATAGAGTCCCAATTAGGACAGCTAGTTTTAATGTAGTCTTTTACCACTGAACAACAATTCTCAATGAATTGCCTACATATTTGCCTAATGTCCCCTTTCTCTGGATAAATCAAGGTCCATATATGTATTTCCTACGTCAATAAGTCTGTCCATAAACTGCAACCACTTCTTTTTTATATAAAATCAAGACGCTAAAAATATCTTTACAGTTTGGGAAATTCAGAGTCTTGAAACCCATATTTTCGCGGTCACAGTCTCATCAATTTCCTGTCGGGTTCTTTCAAAATTTGACCATTTTTCAGGTCTATCAGAGCAAGCTCTCATGGCTGTCAATAATACTTCTCTGGCCTGGTTTAATTTTGTGTGATCTAGTTCAACATTGGGGTTCTAATGTGGATCTTCAGTTGGCCAATAATTTGCTCCTCTACCTCGCTTCAGATTAGCCAGAGAGATGACATTATTTTTCTCTCTCTTTGTCAGAAAATTTTCTAATAAATTTTCAACATCTATCCAACTGGGGTCAAAAGTTCTGAATATGTTCTCCAATCTTTTTATAATTAATGTTGGTTCTTCCTCAAATGATGGAAGATATTCCTTGAATTTATTTGAATCTTCAGGGTTAAAAGGTGTATGGTGTCTTAAAGATACCAAATTCCCATTTTTATTAAAAGTGGGTACTTCCCTTAAAGGAAATAAACTATCCGAATCATTTGGTACTCCTGTTTCTGTTTCTAGGCTTCTTGCTCCATTCTCAATGGGGTAGGTCTGAGAAAGGGAAGAGTTGGGCACACTAAGGGGGAGAGTTTGTTGTTGTCCCATAGTGCCAGAAGGATCAGAGGTGGGAAGGGTATAGGAATTGAATTGGGCAGCGTGAGAAGGAGGGGCAAAGGAAGAAGGGTCATTAGCTGGGGGAAAGGATGCAGAGGGTTTAGGGTTGGAGGCATGAGTAGGGTGTGAACTTAGGTTGGAGGGGGTGGGGTAGGAAACATGGGTAGGTTGTGAACTTAGATGTGAACTTAGGGTAGAGGGGTTGGGATGGTCAGTATGGGTGGGGGGAGGAATGGGTTGGGTAGTAGAAAGTTGGGTGTGGGAGGGGCATGTTTGTGAACTAGGAGCCATATTGTCCAGAGCAGCTTGGGACAGAGATTCTGATAATGAGGAAATATGGAGAGATAAGTCACTCTTATTCTGGGATGTTATTGAGTCCTTTTTAGTGCTTTTCATAAAAGCTATGAGCTCCCCCAAACTTTCCTCTATAAACTCAAACTGAGTATTTAGTTCTGCATTTTGTTGAGTACTAAAAGTAACAATTGGTCGGTTTGACTGGGAAATGAGTTTTTCAAGGGGAGACTGACCTGAATCTATTATCTGATTCTCTAGTTTATGTATGGTATTTTCCAGTTTTCTCTTAGAGAAGAATAGATACAATATTACAGCTGCAACAATTAAAATCCCAACCAAGAGCAGTGTGGAGTATATCCATTGCCATACATAGTCTGGGATTATGAAATAGACAAAGAACAATGTTTGTACTGTAAAAAGAACAATGTATTTACTGAAAAGCCTGAAAAGCCAGTTGTCAAAGAAGTTGTGAATTGTCTGTAACCCCATATTTCTAAAATCAAACATTAAGTTGCCTGTAAGTTTGCCTTCTGTCAGTAGATGGCTCTACTGCCAAGAGTCTTATTTTGTTGTAAATTTCCCTAGCAGGCTTCACAAAACGTGGGGAGCAGGACAAGGTCCAGAACTCTCCCCAGGTTTCCCTTACTCCTAACTTTATCTTCCCCTAAAGTACTGTTTAAGTAGGGTGGAGTAATTTTAAGGTTCACTACATATATACACACTCAGGGATATAAATCTTCCCCTGAGTATTGCTTTGTTTGCATCCCATGGATTTTGATATGCTGTCTCCTCATTGTCATTCTCTTCAAAGAAATTATTGTTTCTATGATTTATTCATTAACCAACCTATTTTGGAGAGTCATATTATTTAATATCTAATTGATTTTTGATTTGCCTCTCCATGTACCCTTACTAATTATTATTTTTTTGCATTATGATATGAAAAGGTTGCATTTATTATTTCTGCTCTTTTGCATTTGCTTACCATTTTATCCCCTAGTATATGGTCAGTCTTTGTGAATGTACCATTTGATGCTAAAAAATTTCCTTTTTGTCCCTATTTATTTTTCTCCATATATCTATTAATTCTCATTTTTCTAAGATTTCATTCACATCTCTTTCCTCTTTCTTTTTTTTAGTTTTATTTATCTAGAGGAAGGTTGAAGTCTCTGTATTGTTTTACTATCTATTTCCTCCTTAAGCTCCAGTAGTTTCTCCTTTAAAAATTTGGATGCTATACCATTTGGTGCATACATATACTGATATTTCCTCATTTTCTATACTGCCTTTTATTAGGATGTAATTACCTTCCCTATGTCTTTTAACTAGATATTTTTTCCCTTTGGCTTTTTCAAATATCTTGAGTTCAATTCCTGCCTTCTTTTTCTCAGTTAATGCCCAATAGATTTTGCTCCAGCCCCTTACCTTTACCATGGGTGTGTCCACCTGCCTCATGTGTGTTTTTTGTAGACAACATATGGTGAGGTTTAAATCCACTCTACTATTTCCTTCCATTTTATGGGTGAGTTCATTCCATTCACATTTAGAGTTATGATTACCACCTGTGTATTCCCCAACATTTTGATTTCCTCTCCTAATCCTGCTCTTTCTTCTTTCACTATTTCTTTCTACACCAGTGTTTTGCTTTTAATCAGGCCCCTTTATCCCTAACCTTATTTTACATACCTTCCCACCCCCTCCCTTCTTATTCCCTTCTTATTTTTCTTTAGGGTCTATTAAATTCCCTCCCCTCTCTCTTTCCCTCTTTTTTGGTACTCCCTGTGTATAAATGGAGATTTTGAATCTTTGGCTTCATTCCACAGAAATCCTTAGTATTTCCTAAAATTCCTGTGTCTCCATGTTGGCAAGATCATGTTATTGGTATTTAACTGGAGGTCACAACTTCCAAAAGCTCTCTCTCTTTTTTTTTTTTGATGTAGCATAAGCAGTGATGGTGGTAAAGTGGGGAAAATTTGAAAATGACTAACCAGCCATGGGAACATGTTTTTTTTTTTTAATTTTGTATCCTCTTTGTTTCTTGATTTCTAATGATTTTTAATAAACCTAATAAAATAGAATGTTTTTATTATTAGAGGTATTATTTTATTTTTTACAGTTTTGACAACCAGAAAGGATGAGAATTACTCTCAATTTTTTAAGATAGCCTAGATAATTTTTTAAGCCACGTTTCTTCTGCCATGACTTTTCGCCCAACCTAGCCACCCACCCTCACAAAGCCTCTTCTCTTGATTCAGCTCACTCCTGCTGATGAATCTCAGCAGCTTGCTTCTACTCTTGCTCCTGCTCCTTCTGCCCGCTCCTGAGTCGTCCCAGCCATCCACTCCTGACCTTGATCCAGATTGCAGGGCAGTTCGTAAAAAAACTGGGGTGTTCTTTCCTTAGGCCACAGTTAGCCTCCACATGGCAGGGGACCTTAGGAGGGGGTCTGGGAAAAGAAAGTTATACTTCCAAAGAGGAAGTTGATTACAGGCAAGGCATATTCTATGAAAGAGTAGTGCATTACCTATTTCAAACAGCTTCCAGCTTTAGGATTTTTTTTTTCATTTAGTGCATTGATCCTTTTATTTATCTTACCTGAGATTCAGGGGAGAATCAACCCTTTGCCATTCTGGCCTGCCCAGTCTCTTAAGATTCATTCAATTTGGGATTCCTTCACACTATGCTCAGCAAGGAGTTCTCCCTCACTTTTGGGAGACCCAAAAGTGCTGATAAAAGGAATCTCAATGGATAGAGAAAGAAACAAAAGATTCTGGAGGTGGAAATTTTAAGCTTTTTCCAGACTCCATTTTTTAAAAATAAAAGTCTATATTTCATTGCATTTTGCTGATTATTTTAAACAGATTTAATTTTGTGGTTTTAAGTTCATATGTTAATGTATTCATTAATATTCTATTATACTGAATCATTTTAATGTACTGGGTTTTAACTACTATTATATTCTGTTACCTTTCCCCTATAACTATACTGAACAAATATTATTGAATAAGCCCATATAAAAAACATTTTTTTTTCTATTTTGGCTTTGAAAATTGTCACATAGATGATGGATGGATTTCATCAAAAAACTGGTTACAATTGTATAACAACCTTTGGAAATTTTAATGAGTTAATTATCTCAAATTGATTTAAGGGGTCTTTGAACATGAATTTTAGATTCTTTTTTCAACAACTTTGATCCTTTTGCCTGCTTCTAACAGGAGGTAAGGTCCATTTTAGTAGCTGAAGTGAGTACAATTATAGTCCCCACCTCCTGATGGAAAATTATAGTCTCATACCAAAGGAACTAGGAAGTTGATACCAGGGCATGGTACCCCTGGATGGCTCTCAAAAGAGGAGCATCTCTTATTTGTAACTCCTCAGCTCACTTTACCCTTTCACCAGGATGATCTCTAGATTCTTGGTGACATTTTTAGAGAACAGAAGCCATATATTTGGTTATGGAATTGGCATTATCATAGGATTGAAGGATCATGATTGGTTACATTAAAAAAAAGTGGGCATTGCACACACATGGGGTGAAGACCAGTTCTTTCTGTTTTTAAGAAATGCTTTTTTCAATAGGTCCGAGCTTTATCCTGAAGTCATTGATAAGGAGAATCACTGGCACCTGATAAATAAGACCACCTTTTTAATTTCCAAGGGTGAGGCCAAAGACAGGTCAAGGTCAGCTAGTCTGCTTCTCAAAAATAATCCATAAATGCCATGGTTTCTTGGAGTTTTGAGTAATGCAAGATGACATGCTTTCCTTGGCAGGAGTTATTTGCAAGATGAAATAGCAGTGTTCATACCGTTAGAATGTTTCATAAGAGAATTGTACCTCTAAACTCTAGCTCAGAGTTTCTTTATAACAGTGGTTAACAAGAGCACTGAATTTTTTTTTAAACCCTTACCTTCCATGTGTATTGGTTTCAAGGCAGAAGAGTGCTGAGGGCTAGGCAATGGGGGTTAAGTGACTTGCCCAGGGTCACACAGCTAGGAAGTGTCTGAGGCCAGGTTTTAACCTAGGACCTCCTGTCTCTTGGCCTGGTTGTCAATCCACTGAGCCCCCCAGCTACCCCTTGAATTATAAACTCAATTCATTACAGGATGGCTGAATTCTGAACTAAGTTCAGAGACAGAGAACCATGACTTAGGCAGTTGCAGGACAAAATCAATTACTTGTAAATAGAATCAGTAAGAAAATTATACAGAATAAACTTAATCTTCCCAGATTGTCTCTTTTTGTATTCTTCATATTTAGCACTGTGATGCTGGGTACATAGTAGGTGTTTAATAAATGTTTATTTACTGACAATTCATTGCCCTTCCTAACCTCAGTCTTTCATGTTTTAATTTCTCTGTCTGCTAACTCCTTCTCCATTGCTTACAAACATGCCTCTATCTATTCATCCTTAACAAACTTTCACTTGATCCTACCATCCCTAATAATTAATTATGCTCTATTCCTTCTCCCCTTCTTGGGTAAACACCTTGAAAAAATTATGTATATTGTATTTTTATTTCCTATTCTGCCTCTATCTTCTAAATTTTATACTATATGAACCTCAGACTTCATAATTCCATCGGAACTATGCTCTCCAAAGCTACTGTTGAGAGGGAATTCCACAAATGTGGGATAGCCATTGAAAACTCTTAGAAAGAAGACTCCCAACATTTGTTATTTTCTTTTTTTGTCAGCTTTCCCAGTCTGATAGGTTATGGGGTGGGATCTCAGAGTCCCACCTTTCTCAAGGAGTTTGGCACCTGTCTCACTATTTTCTTTCTCTCTCAGCTCCTCCCTTCATACTAGAAGCATCTATGTAAATATTAAACTCCCCTAGTATTTTTTAAGTACTAGGGGATTTTAATATCTATGTAGAGACTTCCTCAAATTATCTAACCTTCCAGTTCCTCAGCTTCCTTAAGTCTCATGACACAAGGTGAGATTCCATTGGGTTTTATATGTGTCATTGATCAAGACCTATTTCCGTATTATTGATATTTGCACTAGGGTGATCGTTTAGAGTCTGCCTCCCCAACATTGATACCGTTAAAAAGATAAACAACTTTGAAAAGTTTTTTTTCTTTTAAATATGACATACTTCCTATTTTTATATAACCTTATGTCCAATTGTTAGTAATCTGATACACCATAGTAATAAATACACAATGTAAAAAAGTCTTTTTATTCCACCTCAGCCTCACAAAGATGTTGAACATACTAGATCTTACTACTTCCCACAAATTTCCCACGTCCCTAATTAGAAACTATACCATACCCCTCTCTGATCATAACTTCCTATTTTTTTTACCTCTTTTACTTGAATCATTCCAAAGATTCACTACCTGATAATCATTCATTCAGTTAGCAATTTAACCCCCCCCCCCCCCGCACTAGGTAAAATAATTTTAGGGTATCAAAAAAATCTAACCCATACATAAAATACTTTACATATGTTTTTTAAAATTACATTGCCTTTCATTATGTCTATCTATCAAAATAAAAGATGGTTGGAAACGCAAAGCCTGAAAGAGAAAAATATAGTAATTTTCATTGGAAAATTCATCTTAAGGGACTCAGTTTTGGTAGTAGCATGATTTCTGAAGTGAATGGTGCTGAAAACTTCTCATAATGATGAAAAATATTTTCTTTACAGGTAATTACATTCTGAACTACATAGCATCTCGACCCAAATTGGCTCCCTTTGTCATTCAAGGACTTGTTCAAGTCATTGCTAAAATCACCAAGCTGGGATGGTTTGAGGCTCGGAAAGAGCAATTTGTTTTCAGAGACATTATTGCTGATGTAAAAAAGTTTCTGCAGGTAAGAACTCATTCCCTGTATTTGTTTGTGAAGTAAATGGTTTCTCTTTTTATTCAGTGTTGTCAACTAAGGTAACATGGCATTATGTGCTATTGATACGACTAGGTTATTAATTGTATAATATTTTCTTTTATAGTAGTAAATATTGGTTTAAAATTTTACAAACCAGAAGAGTATATAGAGAACTAATAGTTTTAATGTTCAGTATAACTTAAAATACTTATTTGTGAAATGTAGTTGATAATCTTACTAATATGGATTCATTTTTAACAGATGATAAAATCATAAAAACCAAGAGTTAGAGCTAAAAGTTCTCAGAAGCCATCTAGTCTGATACTTTTACTTTACAGATGAGAAAACTGAGGCTTAGAGAAGTTAAATAACTTCCCGAAAGTCATACAGATGTTATGAAAAGCAAATTTTGAATACAGCTCCTCTAATTCTATAGCCAATATTATTTCACTGTTCTACATTGATACCTTTACTTTTTTCCTTATTTTTAAAAATTTTATTTAATTGATTAAGAAAATTTTTCCATGGTTACATGATTCATGTTCTTTCTCTATCCTCCTCCCACCCCCCTCCCATAGCCGATGTGCAATTCCACTGAGTTTTACATGTGTCATTGATCTTTCCATATTTTTTTAAATTTTATTTAGTCAATTTAGAACATTATTCCTTGGTTACAAGAATCATATTCTTTCCCTCCCTCCTCCCCCACCCCTTCCCATAGCCAGTGTGCAATTCCACTGGGTATTACATGTGTCCTTGTTCAGAACCTATTTCCATGTTGTTGATGTTTGCACTAGGATGTTCATTTAGGTTCTATATCCTCAATCATATCCCCTCAACCCATGTAATCAAGCAGTTGTTTTTCTTTGGTGTTTCTGCTCCCACAGTTTTTCCTCTGGATATAGATAGTGTTCTTCCTCCTAGATCCCTCCGGGTTGTTCAGGATCACTGCATTGCCACTAATGGAGAAGTCGATTACATTCAATTGTACCACAGTGTCAGTCTTTGTGTATAATATTCTCCTGGTTCTTTTCCTCTCACTCTGCATCAGTTCCTAGAGGTCGTTCCAGTTCACATGAGATTCCTCCAGTTCATTATTTCTTTTTTATTTTAACTGTATTGGACTTTTTATTTTATTTTTTTAATTTTAACATTATTTTTTATTTGGTCAATTTCAAGCATTATTCCTTGGTTACAAAAATCATTTTCTATTCCTCCCGCCCCTGCCATAGCTGATGCTCAATTCTACTGGGTATTACATGTATCCTTGATCAGACCCCATTTTCATGTTGTTGGTGTTTGCACTAGGATGTTCATTTAGAGTCTACATCCCCAATCATATCCCCCTCGACCCATGTAATCAAGCAGTTGTTTTTCTTTGGTGTTTTTATTCTCACAGTTTTTTCTCTGAATGTGTATAGTGTTCTTCATAGATCCCTCCAGGTTGTTCTGGAACACTACATTGCCACTAATGGATAAGTCCATTATATTTGATTACACCACAGTATATCAGTTTCTGTGTACATTGTTCTCCTGGTTCTGCTCCTTTCACTGCATCACTTCCTGGAGGGTGTTCCAGTTCCCATGGAATTCCTCCACTTTATTATTCCTTTGAACACAATGGTATTCCATCACCAACATATACCACAGTTTGTTCATCCATTCCCCAATTGAAGGGCATCCCCTCATTTTCCAAATTTTTGCCACCACAAAGAGCACAGCTAGGAATATTCTTGTAAATGCATTTTTCCTTATTATCTTGTTGGGGTTTGAACCCAGCAGTGCTATGGCTGGGTTAAAAGGCAGACAGTCTTTTAGTGCTCTTTGGGCATAGTTCCAAATTGCCCTCCAGAATGGTTGGATCAATTCACAACTCCACCAGCAATGAATTAATGTCCCGACTTTGCCACATCCCCTCCAGCATTCATTACTTTTCTTTGCCATCATGTTAGCCAATCAGCTAGGTATGAGGTGGTACCTCAGAGGTTTTGATTTGCATCTCTCTGATTATAAGAGATTTTTAAACATTTTTTCATGTGATTATTAATGGTTTTGATTTCTTTGACTGAAAATTGCCTATTCATGTCCCTTGCCCATTTATCAATTGGAGAATGACTTGATTTTTTGACAATTGAGTTAGCTCTTTGTAAATTTGAGTAATTAGACCTTTGTCATAGGTTTTTATTATGAATATTGTTTCCCAGTTTATTTCCCTTCTAGTTTTGGTTACATTGGTTTTGTTTTTACAAAAACTTTTTAATTTGATGTAGTCACAATTATTTATTTTACATTTTATGACTCTTTCTAAGTCTTGCTTGGTTTTAAAATCTTTCCCTTCCCAATGGTATGACATGTATACTATTCTGTGTTCACATAATTTACTAATGTCTTCCTTCTTTATGTTCAAGTCATTCACCCATTCTGAGTTTATCTTGGTGTAGGGTGTGAGATGTTGATCCAAGCATATTCATTCCATACTGTCTTCCAATTTTCCCAGCAGTTTTTATCAAATAGTAGATTTTTGTCCCAAAAGCTAGGATCATTGGGCTTGTCATAGACTGTCTTGCTGAGGTCACTTATCCCAATTCTATTCCACTGATCCTCCTTTCTGTCTCTTAGCCAGTACCAAATTGTTTTGATGACCACTGCTTTATAGTGTAGTTTGAGATCTGGGACTGCAAGGCCACCTTCCTTTGCATTTTTTTCATTATTTCCTTAGATATCCTTGATCTTTTCTTCTTCCAAATGAACTTTGTTATGGTTTTTTCTAATTCAGTAAAAAAGTTTATTGGAAGTTCAATGGGTATGGCACTAAATAAATAGATATGTTTGGGTACAATGGTCATTTTTATTATGTTAGCCTGTCCTACCCATGAGCAGTTAATGTTTTTCTAACTGCTCAGATATTGTTTTAGTTGTGTGGAAAGTATTTTGTAGTTGTGTTCATATAGTTCCTGTGTTTGTCTCAGCAGCTAGATTCTGAAGTATTTTATATTGTCTAGGGTGATTTTGAATGGAATTTTTCTTTCTAATTCCTGCTGCTCAGATGTGTTAGGAATATATAGATATGCTGATGACTTATGTGGGTTTATTTGGTATCCTGAAACTTTACTAAAGTTGTTGATTGTTTCCACTAGCTTTTTAGTTGATTCTCTAGGATTCTTTAAGTAGACCATCATATCATCTGCAAAGAGTGATAGCTTGGTCTCCTCATTGCCAGTTTTAATACCTATTTCCATATTATTAATATTTGCACTAGGGCAATCGTTTAGTCTACATCCCCAATATTGATGCCTTTAAAAAGACAAACAACCTTGAAAAGTTTTTTTTTCCTTTTAAATAGTACCTACTATTTTCCATTTTTATATACCCTTAAGACCAATTTTTAGTAATCTGATACAGCATAGTAATAAATATACAACGTAAAGAATGTTTTATTTGAGCCAGGAAACCAGAGTTCAAATTCTTTTTTTGTCAAACCTGTATGATCTTGAGCAATTATCCTGATGCTTTTCTGAACCTAGCTTTCCTCATTTGTAAAATATAATTAAGACCACATGATCTTCCAACTCTCTAACCCCACAATATTGTTAACTCTATCCCTTATTTTGGTTAATATTCACCTGGGGTGAATCTTATGACACCACAAGAATTACAATTTTATTAGAGAAGGATGATCTTTGGCACTTAGAACTTGACTAACTGAAAAGGTTCTCATTGACACTGTTTATCTCAAATTACACAAAGTTCTAGAAGGCTACTCCCATGTGTACAAAAGCAACCACTTGATAGAGTCCCTAAGTTATTGGACCCCTAAGTAAAGGAATCATAGTACAATTGAATAAACCTAGGTGACCTAGGAATGAACCTAGGACAGTCTTGTGTACTATATCCTTGGAAACTCTAGCAAAAGAGACTTCATCTTGAGTATGTTTTCATGTATCTTATGGATACTCCCTGAATCCTCCAATCACCTGCAAAGTGTATCCCATAGATCCCTTCAAAGGTGCATTGTTCTCCTCAGGATTCTCTGTGATTGGCTATCTGTTACTATAAAAATATTGCCTGTAACCATGTGAATGGATATGTTTGGATAGAAACCCAGATTCCTATAAATATCATCACCTCTCTCAATAAAGCCACCATTAGTACCACTTGTTTGCCATCAGCCCTCCTGAGTCCATCTGAATTCTTACCCCTTGGGACCCCCAACCCAGTGGTCCCTGACAACCACTGAAGTAATTCTCCTTTTAAAAAAACACATATATTTCCCCTTTTCAAAGAGAGGGTAAAAAATGTGTTGCCAGTTGCTAACATTTCAGAAAACCATAGACTCAGAGCTGAAAGGTACTCTAGAGATCATCTTATTTACTCCCTTATTTTACACATAAGGATACTATGGTTCATTTGTCCAGTTCACTTTTCAATAGCTGAGATGTGTGCATGTTGACTAAATTGCCAATCACACAATTTTTCTGAAAGGAGACTCTTTAGGCAAGAGAAGTCTCTGGTGCATGTGTTCTGACAGCTTTCAATAGTTATGACAGCCAGGAGAACTCCCTCAAGTGCCTTCTCTTCAACCAAAACCCCATCCTGTCAACATTATCACAGAATGGTCATTAAGCTCCCATCTTCTGAGTGAATGACATAGCACTGTTCTGGGAAGTATAAATTAGAGGACTGGATTCAGTTAAAGTTGTGCTTTATTTTTTGACTCCCTATAGTAGATATTACTGCTTTCGTGAGACTTTTCTGAAGAATTGTTTGAAGTTTAATTTTAAGCTACAAAGATCTCAAGAAGCTCTATGCCTTGTTTCTTTTGCCCAAAGGTATTTTATATTATTAATATAGAATGACCAGTAAAGCATATCACTATATCTTTTATTAAAATGAATCATTGAAAAGTATATCAGTGTTAGCAGTAATTTTCATGTTTGTGTTATAATTGCATTTTACATTTATTACATATACATGCTTTTAAAATGAATTTGTAGTGGGTAGCTTGTGTTAATGATATGCATTTTAAAATTAGAATTTTGATTTGGGGGAAGTTGTCATGGTTAAATTCAAAGCTGATTAAATTAAAAATGTTATAGAAGCAGTTAAACTCTAAACTTTTTGATAGCTCTGTAGTTACCCTAGTGCATATGGAAATTTAGATGCCTCGATTATAGGAATATTATAAATAAATGCATATGAACTAGTAATAATAAAGAGGCTTAAGTGACCATATTCAGAATTAGATCCAGGAACTTAAATTCATTTACCAAACTATTTATTAATTAGTTATTGGGAATAGCTATCTTTATAACCTCCAAACATATTTACATAGCTAAAAGGAACTTTTCTTTTACTTGTTCACAATCTTATGTAAAATATTAAACTCATTTCTGATTTATTTTAAAGTTCAGTTTGGTATGGTTCCAGAGTACCTAAATATATGCAGATTATCATTATGCATTTATTTATGACAGCTTTTTCCTTATGAATCCAGATACTGCCAAAATAGAATCATAAACTGTGAGGTCTGAAAAAAGCTTTAGAGATCATATAATCTTACAAAAGGTTCAGGAAAGCAACAACCCAATCAGCTAGATATGGATGGAAACAGGATTAGAACTCAGGGGAGCATAGATCTTAATTATCTGGTGTTGGCTCTGGTAAAATCTAAAAGAGCAAACTTCTTATATTGTGATCACTACCTGTTTTTCTAGGAGTATTGTATGATGCCAAGTATAACTTTCATCCGTCTGGTTTTTAACATTTGTGAATTAGCTTTTCATCTCTACCCATACTGAGATTTGCGATTTATTTTTTTTCAAGGGTACCATGGACCATTATGTTATAGGAGTAGTAATCCTTTCTGAATTGACTCAAGAAATGAATCTGGTAAGTTTTTCCTTTTAAGGAAAATGTAAGATTATTCTAACAATGATATTTGTTTATTGATTTTATTTGTTAATAATATTTTCTATCCTTTGTTGGGATATATTTAGTGAACAGAAAACTATAGAGTATTCACATCACATTCTTTTGTTTATTTAATGAGTGATACAATTAGAGATTGGAACAGTTTCAATATTATTAAAAACACCAACCACAGTATGTGGTACTATCCAGAACATAGAATTAGTCATGGTCAGTGCCCCATGGGCATCCTTTTATCTTCCTTGTATATAGTAATATAGTAACCATAAGAAGAAAATTAAATGCTCAATAGAAGCAAACCATCATGTTGCTTATTCTTTTATAAATAAATGGGAAAGAGGTTTGGTGAATTGATTCTCAACAATGCTCACCCAGCAGGGTTGATCAAAGCATAGGCCACTTGGAACAGTGCCACTTATGGGCAGGGTTGTCCACCCTGCAGTAGGGATTTTTAGATGCAGAGCTTCGCACAGCAGCTGAGCATACAGTCACCTGCTCCTGTTCACTTCTGCTGTTGCACTGGTTATACCATGAACAAAAGCAAGAGTCGGGTTTCACAGAAAATAGTCTTGTAACAAAAGGCAATGTAGCAACGTGACATAGTAATGATTGGGCTCCCAAATAGGATATTGCCTGGGGCTGTTTCTGTGGCCCAGAAGCCTCTTTGTAGTGAAGTACATAGCCTGTGTGCCTAGAACCACATCTCGGTTACATATATATATATATGTGTGTGTGTGTGTGTGTGTGTGTGTGTGTGTGTATTATATATATATATATATATATATTTTTTTTTTACTTAAACTGACTTAGAAATTATAAAAATATCCCACATTTATAGAAAGACGTGTTAAAACTGGTAGTAATCATTCTGGCTTTAAAACAAATAAAGAGTTCTGTTATGAAAATGACATTGTTTTCAAAGTGGGGAAATTGATCTCCTAAAAGCTGATGCTTGTCTAGCCATCTTGCCCAAGGCCACACAGCTGCCACACTATTTTTATGAGTCTTTTAAGACTTGCTTTCTTGTTTCTGTTTCCTTCTCCTTTATCTAGCACAGCAAGATCAGATAGTTTCCCCAAAACATATGGCAGGTAATAGAGTTTAGTAACCAGTGTTTTTTATTGTTGATGATGATGATACTACTTCAGTAATTTAGTCCATTTCAAAGCACTCAACAACCAGCTTATAATGGATATAGTAAAAATATTTTTCCCGTTTTTGATTAGGAAATAAATAGAACTAGTAAAGGTTAATGACTTACTCTTAGAATCATAGAATAATAGACAAGAGTCCTGAACACAGACTTTCTGGCTCCAGGTATAATATTCCTTCTACTCATCATGTTTCCTCTCACAGTGATAGAAACCTCAAGCTGGATATTCAGATTTCTGTGTAGCTATCATTCAGCAAAGTAATCTTTTACCATATTTTACTATGTATTTTACTCTCCAAATAAAGCAATTTATAGGAAATGAACTGTTAATAAGCAGTTTGCATGAAGAAGCCATCATCTTTCAAAAAGGGATGCATTAGGCAACGTATGTGAATCAGCTTTACAAGTTCAATAATGTAACTTTAAGCATTTTCTGCATGTACTACATTTAGGGCATCATTTTTATCAACTAGCACTCATTGAGCATCTACTAGGTCCATCACTCTATACTGTAAAACTGGAAAGGATCTTAGAAGTCATTTAGTTATTATTGGAATAGATAGGTAGCTCAGTGAATAGAACTTCAGAGTTAGGAAGACCTGAGTTCAAATTTGTCTTCAGACACTTTCTAGCTATACAAGCATAGGCAAGTCATATAATCTTTTTACCTCAGTTTCCTCCTCTGAAAAAAAAAAGAATATTAGCACCTACTTTGAAGGGTGACATTTTATATTTATATTTATATATACTTAATGTGATATTTTAAAAGCATTTAGTACAAGTCAGGCACTATATAAATATTATTACTATTATTGTTATTTTTTATATCTATCACCTCATTTTATCGATGAATATGTATGAGACTTTCCCAAAAGAACCTGAAGTAGATATTGGGCCTCTTGGCTCCCAGTACAATGCATTAACAACATTGAACTTTATGCCCCTGCTTCAAATTTCTAGATTCAGAATCCCCCTTTTTTTCCTTACTTTGTATAGGACTACAAATATATCTATTAAGTTACTCAGATTTCACTTTTCTTCTTTCCTTTGTATTGACTTCGTTTATAATCACACCCACTATGCTTATTTTGTCCTTAAGAAAATAAAAATACTTTGGTTGTTTTTGACCTGTCATACCACTTTGGTTTATTCACTTTAGGCATTCTTTTTTCCAAACCAAATGTAAAGAATTTTTTTTTTGTAGAAATATCTTTTGTATAATTAATAAAAGCTTATCTTTCAGCTCTTAGGACAAACCCACCATAGATTTTTCTGCAAATTCACCTTTTCTTTTTCCCATGCATAAGGCAGATGCAATAGTTCTTTTCAAGTATAGTTAATACAAAAGTGATATAAGCATACACAGGAAGCTTTCCTTCCTTTAGTGAACTTTCATTTCTAGTCTTTCTACTTTATATCTTTGGTGAATTGTTTTCATGACATTCTTCCATTGTAATAAACTTTTGCCCATTTTGGGTAGAATGCAGACATATTCAGCTTAAAGAATGTTTAAATATGGTTATAAGCAATGAAAATGATGTACTATTGAAATTATGGAATCTTAACTACATTATTTATTAATATGCCAATAGTAACTTAAATCTATTAGTCAATAAGCAATTTTTACTCCCCAAAATTCCCTTGCACTTTACTTCAGACAATTTCAGAAATTTGGAGATTTCTTTTTTTTTTTAAATGGGAGGAAGATTTTGCAAATGAGTAGACTTAAGACTCAAATGAGATATCACCCTTCTCAGAACTTGTACAATAGAAGTCATGATTCATAATTTGTTTTTTCTTGAATATTTTCTTATATTCTATACCAAATGTTTTCATAAATATCAAAAATTGTTGCTTGATGGTTTGAACTTGTCAGCCTGTGTTTAATTTTGATATTATCATTTTTATAACTAGAAATTCATATTTTAATTTGTTTCTTTAAATAGTTTTATTTTATTGGTCTCTTCAGGTTGACTATTCTAGACCTTCAGCAAAACACCGGAAAATAGCTACCTCATTCAGGGATACATCACTCAAGGACATTTTAGTGCTTGCATGCTCACTCCTAAAAGAAGTAAGACATTGAGTAATTTTCTGCAGAAAGTATATAGCTGGTATATTTTGGATATTTGCAATTCCCATGTAAACTCTAATTTTGCATTCCTAGCTTTCTGTGTCAGAACATTACTATGTTAGCAAAATGATATTGCTTTTATTTCTAGGATTTCTGTTCTGATAATTTGCATCTTATCTATAGTCCATGTATAATTTATTTAACTTGCAACTTTCTTTTACATCACCTTTTTTGTTATAATAATTACCATATAGTTTAGTTAGGTTTCACTTGTTTGTTTTCAGATTTCCCTAGTCATGTTTTGAGAGTGTTAAGTGTGAAATGCTATCAAGGATTCTCATAATAATTTCACATACTAAGATTCATTTAATAATAATAACATTTATACATCACTTTAAGATTTGCAAAATACTTTACAAATATTATCTCATTTTACCCTCAAAACAATCCTGGAAGATAGATATTATTAGTATATCTATTTTGTAGGTGAGGAAAGTGAGGCAGCTTGAAGTTAAATGACTTGCTGGGGGTCACACAACTAATAAGTATCAGAGGCTGGGCTTAAACCTTAAATCTTCCTGATTCCAGCCCAGCATTCTATCTCCACTGTGTCTATCACCTGGCTTCTAGAATAGGTGGAGTTCATTCAGTTTTTGTGCTATGTAATAGTATATTGTTTTTACCTTAACAAGGCCAATACTGTGCAAATTTCACTAATATAATTCATAATCACATTGCCCTATGATACTCAGTTTTTAAGGCAGAAGTCTTGTGCTGGTTGTTAGTATGCCTAGAAGTGATTCATTTGTTTTAAACATTTTTAATCTGTATCAACATCATGCTAGCCTAATATAAGAACTATAAAGGAGCTAATTCTCTAGCCCAATACTCTTATCTCTAAAAGTGGTATCAGAGTACATTTTGTGAGAGAGCATTGTTTTTATCCACATTTGCCTCCAAAGGTTAAAGATTTTTCCTCTCCCTTCCCTCTTCAAACTAACCTGGATTCCTTTAAAGGATCAATTTAATTACATTAACATTCATGTGCAAAGCACTTTACCACATATTAGGGATCACAAAAGCCAAATTCAAAGTGTTCCCCTTCAAGTATTTACAGTCCTATTTGAGGAGAAAAGAATAGGAAAACAGTGTAGTGGCCACATAGTTTCAGTTTCAGTCCTGAAGTACATAACAGGGCCCAAAGAACTTGGTGACCACCCTCTGGAAGAAAGTGGGAAAATAGTCATCTCATTCTATCCTATCCTAGTCAAGGACTATAGTAGAGTAGAAAAGAACACCTCTTTTTAAGTGCAACATGGAGTTGGCATGAGTCCTCAAGCATCAGAGTTGCTTAGTCTTTAAGCCTTAAGGCTATATTAATGGACTATAGAGACTCTGCCACTCATTATCCATCTCCATTGGCAGGAGTGGTGGGAATAACAATCCCACTAGCTCAATGAAAAACTATTAGGACCCCCCCCAGCCTATCCCTTTGCCTACTAAGAACCTCACAAAGAATGGATTCCTTTATTTTTTTCTTTTTATGATTCCATCGTACATTAAATTAAATGAACTCTTTTTGAACTTATATTTTTAGCCCATACTCTTAAAGGTAATGAGTTCCATAAATTTGCAACCTGCTGTGTAAAGTAGTATTTACTTTTATTTGTCCCAAAGCTACCTTTTTTTTATAAGCTTCAAGGGTGTTACTGGTTCTGGTATTCCAGAACTGAAGTTACTTTCAGTTTGAGATGAAGCATGAAATATCTCACTAACAAAGAGCCAAAAAGAATAAAAATCTAGGATGTTATAGTAAAAGTTGAAGAATAGTAATTTTAACATTTGGGGTCCCCCCCCAATTATAACTGCTATTATTAAAATGCTGTCTTTTGGGGAAAATATAACAATGTATAATCTTTAGAAACCATTTTAATTAATTTAACATGAAATTAAAGAATAGCTTTAGTTCAAGGAATATAAAATACTGTTAATTTTCAGAAAATACTTATCCATTTTAAGCAAGACAATCAGTAATTTTGGAAATTTTTTTAGGTGTTGGCAAAACCTTTAAATCTTCAGGATCAAGTTCAACAAAATCTGGTAATGCAGGTCTTGAAACTTGTCCTCAACTGTCTTAATTTTGACTTCATTGGCAGTTCAGCAGATGAATCTGCAGATGATCTTTGCACAGTACAGATTCCAACAACTTGGAGATCAAGTAAGAATGAGTTCTAGCTGTGGGGATGGTGAACATTAAGGGCTCAAACAAAAAAAAAACTGTGATAACTTACTTTTAACTATATTTTTCTCTTGATACAGCCATAGAAAGATTGAGTAAGATCTTTTCTACCATTATAATACTACATGAGTACCACTAACAGAACATAACAGGATCCTGCCTACTGCATTGCCTTATCTAAGCTTTGAAAAAAAAATTTTTTTTAATCCTGCCCACAGTGTGATCTAATTTAAGAATAAAATAAAACAAAAAACTGTTTTGATATTATAGAAATACTGAGGAGTTTCCTAATAAAATTAACTAGAAAACTCATTAAAGAAAAACTACTTTGTCTAGTTAATTTTCTGTCCATATTAATTTTTTTTTCCCAATTTTCTCCCAAAAGACCTAGACCATGAACTAGAAATTGTCTTTACCTGTAAAAGTGTCTCTCCTTGCTAGGTTTTCCATTGAATGAATGAAAAACGTGTTTAAGCACTTATCTTATGTCAAAACTGTGCCATGGTTATTTCGATGGTGATATTTAGTAATTTAAGCTTCTTGAAAGACAAGTACTTGAATTCAAAATAGTAAGGTAAGAATTTTTTTTTCCAGTTTTCCTGGAGTCAGAAACTTTGGACCTTTTCTTCGATTTGTATCATGCCCTTCCACCTTTACTATCTCAATTAGTAAGTAAAATTTAGTTATTTGATATATTTAAAATTAAAGAATAATATCTATATAAAAAAATAAAAGGTTCTATCTATTTATACTTGATGATTCCTCCCCCCTTATTTACACATCCTACTAACAATTAGCTCTTAATCTACTGAGGCATTTTTAATTGATCATTTAACTGATTTCCAGAGCAAGTGCTGCTTTTTAAAATTTGTTCTGACCATCTACTTTATCTCATATTGTTATTTGATCAAATGCTCACTCTGGGCAATGTCTCATAGAGAATATTGATTTCTGAAAAATATATGCCTTATGTTGATTTGAACTTAGAACATATACTAAAGAAATAGAAATATACAGAAGCTGTTATGTATATAAAAAGCTAAATATTAAGATATATTTATACATATTAATAATACACATATATACAATTATTTAATTGTAGTTTTCTTCATCTTGAGAAATATGTTCTAAGATTGAGATTGTGCACATGATCATAGTGTATTTTGTTATCATTTTGAGAATAAAATAGCAATACTAGAACTTTAAAGAACCTTAAAGATAAAAACTGGAACAGTGGACAGTTTTGTGAATTGTTCTTTTTTATTTATACGGTTGTTGTCAAGGCTAGTTATTTATCAAAGTAACATATTATGCCCTAGTTAGTGATAAGAAGACCAAAGTTTCCCTCTGTGAAATGAAAAATGTGTCAAATTAAAATTTTTATATTGTAAAAATTCAAAGATATTAATTTACTAATATACTTTACAGTTAGTTACAGCTTTATAAACCTTTGGAATATGAGTACAGGGATAAGAAATAATCCAGAGTGAGAATAGTGAAGGTGAGAGCCAACTCATAAAGGCTAAAGTCAGACACTGTCTCTGAAGTACAGGTAGTTAGAAACCAGAGGTTAAGAACCCAGATAAAAAGATTTGGCAAGAATATGGTGGAAATCCTGGCAAGATGATCAGGTAACAATATAATCCTCAGCAAGAATATAGTAATACTGTACTAACCCTCTACTTCTCCTTGGGAAGGCAAGAACCAATCCCCCAGCTAGAGATAGAAATAATTGGCTTATTTAGGGATCAGGGACATGGAAGAGACAGTTGCTAATAGGGAGACTGTTCTCCACTTAAAATTTTTTTTATGCAGCCACCATTTATTAACTTGTAGATATTTAACAAATACAAAAGTTGTGAAAATTGCATTTTTTTTCACAATGGAAATTTTAAAAATCCATAGTTAACACTCATAAATAATTAAAATGAATAAATGAGACTTTTGGACTTTGAGTTTCTTATTGTAGAGTAGTTAGAAATACTAATTAAAAACAAATGGACAGATCTGCAAATAGATGGTTGTAGAATGTTTTTGGTATGTGGAAAAAAAATTCCTTCAGAATAGGTATCTAGTTTTCTTTCTAACTGCCTTTTTTCTAATCTTAAATTAATTTGGATCTTTAGTAGTTTAGGAATAGATATCATTTCAGTTCTTCCTGGAAATAAAGCATTATTATTTATTTCCTTTAAATGAATACTTATATAAATAATTAACAGTGAAATAGTTGGAATATATTCAAAATTATTCAGTGCTTAGTATATCTATTTCTTTGTGATACTTATAAGAGAACAAGTACAAGACAAGTGAATGATAATATGCCTCATGTGTAGAAGGTTTAATAATACCACAACTACCTGTCTCCCATGATCTTAATGCTCACTTTGAAAGATTAATCCTCTCTTCATTTCTGAACTTGGTAGGCATTCTTTCCTTTAGTGTTTTAACTATGAGGCTAAAGTTCAGAGAACTCATGAAGAGCTGGGGCAGGCCATTGAATAAATAATAGTAATTCATGACAAGTAGTCCTTTTGCTAAACCCTTTCAACTCTACTTCTGGTATCCACAGAATATTATTTGCAGTGTCAATCATTTTGATTATCATGTTCTTTTTTGACTGATTATATGATTTAATATTCTGAATTTACTTCTTTATCTACTACTTAAAAAATCTCCTGAAGGAGAAATTAAGGCAGAAGAGCTAATTGTATGACAGAAACATATACTGAGAGGAAGAAATTCAGAGATATTTCAGGTCTTTAGACTATTAAAATAAAGTCAGTTTCTGGTTCATATGTCTGTCTGTTATTTCATATAGGCTTCTCAGACATTTTTTTTAATGAAAGTAATCAAAATTTCTCCTCAGCCCTTTCTGGCTTTAGGTATGGCATTGCAGTTTTTGTTTCTGTTTAGGATTTGCAAATTACATTTCATGATTTGGTTATAAGTGAACAGTGAAATAGTTGAAATATATTCAGAATTATTCATTTCATAGTGTGATAAAGGATGAAAAGGTTTGTAATTTGCAAAACTGTGCAAAAACTGAAAAATGCAAACCTAGGAATGATTGACAGTGGCATGTGACCCAGGGTCACATGGGAGCCTGAGCTTCAGAATCTGAGAAGATTCCATTTGGCCGGACTGACTTTCTTCTGGTCTCCTGAGGAAGTGGAGAGGAAGGCATGAAGAGGATCCCTGTGTTCAAACTGAGTTCCTGTATCTGGCTGCTGGCAGCATTAGTCCTACTTGGATACCAGGACTTGCTTGGACATCTAACAACAGATCCTGGCTCTATCTGTTTTTGGACTCCTGCTGTGATATTTGGGTATTTGATTAAGGTTTTAGTTTAGTAACCTAGTTAGTATAGTTTAGTTAGTTTTAAATAAAAATAAGCATAAGCAAATGCATAAGCCCTTATTCCTTTCCCTTCCTAAACAATAAAGCAGATTTTTATATGTTTTTTCCTCTTGTGTTTCCCTTACCCAAAATCCTACCCTAACAATAGCATATCCATTTCTTTGTGATGTTTATGTGAGATCAAATACAAAGCACTGAAAACCAATAAATGAATAATAATATGCCTCATATAGAAGGTTTAATAATAAGAATGAAATAATATTTTATATAATGGGGAATAAATGTCATGATATGTGACTATAGTTGTATTATTTTTTTAACGATTCAGGATAATCTTGTCTCCTTTTATAGGCACTTTCTTGTTTAGTTCAGTTTGCTTCTACAAGGAGATCTTTATTTAGCGGTCCAGAACGTGCTCAGTACCTTGGTAACTTAATTAAAGGAGTAAAAAGGATACTCGAAAATCCTCAGGTATTTGTGCAATTATTTTTTTCTTGAGAATTTGTTAATAGATTTTTTTAATCCTCCATTTCTACCTATTTCAGTGGTGTAGGGAACCACCCAGCAAGTTGTTCTGCCCCTAAGAGTATAGAAATTCACTTACAACTTAGTAGTGCCCAAGAAACTGAGAGGTGTGATTTGACTGGAGTCTTGTTCATTTCAAGGAAGATCTCAAGAGCTAAAAATACACACTATACCCTACCCCATGCCACCTGGCATTTAAAAAGACCCTACCTGAAGTCACAGTTATTGCACTTTATTCCATTGTCAAGGGAATCTAAAGGAAAGTGAAGGAGAAAGAAGAGAATCCCAAAGGTGTGTACTGCCATTGCTAAAAATGAATTTTAATAAAAATCAGGGAAAATATATTTTTAGTCTCTAATATAGAGAAAATTGGATTTGGAGTTAGGAAAAATTGAGATCATATCTTGCCTTTGAATACAGTAACTTTGTGAATATGGGAAAGTAACCTATCTACTGAACCTTAGTTTTTTCATCTGTAAAATGAGATAATGCTTATAGTATGGTGTTTATGAGACTCAAATGAGATAATATGTGTAAAGAGGTTTGCAAACTTTAATATGGATTATAATTGTCAATTATTATTAGAAATTCATATTAACTGGTAATAAAGATTGCTTCAGAAGGGATAATTTTGCTACATTGGCAGACCACTAAACTTGGAATAGAAAAAGCTCTGTTTTAATCCTGACTCCTGCATATCCTAATTGTATAATCTTTGTTAAGTTTCTCAACTTCCCTTAGCATCACAAACTCAGCCATGTCCAGAACAGAACTTTTTATCTTTGTTCCCACATTTTATGCTCTTCCAAGTTTCTTTGTCACTGTTAAGGGCATCACCATCTTCCCAATCACCCAAACTTACTACTCTGGTGTAATCCTTGACTCTAAACTCTCATTAACTCTGCACCCACCCCCCCCCATTTCACATCCACTGCCAACTTAACATTTCTATTTTTACAATATCTCATGTTTGTCACCTATTTTCCACTCATACAGCCCTCAGCCTTTCTTTCGGGCCTCCATCACCTTTTTACCTATACTGCTGCAATAGCCTTCTTACTAATTTCTCTCAAGTCTCTCTCCACTCCAATCCATCATCCAATTATTGCCAAGGTGATTTTTCTAAGTATAGGTTTGACCATATGACATCCTTGATCACTGAATGGCAGGTATTCCCTATTACTTCCAGGATCAAATATAGCCTTTAAAAAAAAAACATTTAAAGCTCTTTAAAACCTGATTCCTTTCCAGTCTTGTACCTTACTCCCCTCCACACACTGTATGATCAAGCTACACTGGCCTACTTGCAATTTCTTGAACATGATCTGTCTTCTTCATGCCTTTGCACTAAGTCTACCTCATACCTGAAATGCTTTGCCCTTTCTCCTTTCCATCTTAGTTTCTTTTTTTCTTCAGGATACAACTCAAATTCCACCGTTTGTAGCAGTTTTCTTAGTTTTTACCCTCCAACTCCAAGTTGCTAATTCCTCACTTTTTAGATGTTCATATATTTTGAGAATATCTTGTGTATATTTGGATGTTGAATATATCTTTTATATATCTAAATATCTAGAAAAATCTCCCCCCATTAAAATGTGAGCTTCTTAAGAGCAAGGACTGTTTTAAAGGCTTTTCTTTGTATTCCTATAGCTTAGCACAGGGCCTGGCTCATAATAAGTGCTTAAATATGGTCCAGTAAGGTCCTCGGTTCAAATGTGGCCTCAGACACTTCCCAGCTGTGTGACCCTGGGCAAGTCACTTGACCCCCATTGCCTAGCCCTTACCACTTTTCTGCCTTGGAGCCAATACACAGTATTGACTCCACAACAGAAGGTAAGGGTTAAAAAAAAAAAAGGGAGGGCGGCAGCTGGGTGGCTCAGTGGATTGAGAGTCAGACCTAGAGAAGGGAGGTCCTAGGTTCAAATCTGGCCTCAGACACTTTCTGGCTGTGTGACCCTGGGCAAGTCACCAACTTTTTTTTATTTGAAATCTAGGGCTTATTGTCTGAATATAGAAAATGAGTTAGAGCACATGTCTAACTCTTTTTTTATGTAAGAGCTGCTTAATAATTTCCCTAAAGCTTGAAGATTATTTGCCAAACAGCCTGCACTTAGAGATGGTGAGGGATTTGGGATTGGGTTTATTGATAGGAAAGGTTAGTTGGAATCTAAGAAGATGAGGGCACTTGAAGGTAATAAACTTCAAACACTCTGATCCAAATACAATTAAACTTTAATGTGGCTACTTTTAAATTCTTTTTAGTTGAAGATTAGATTAAAGGTACTGTTAATATCTTTGTGTTTTTTCAAACTAGCCAATTTTCCCATAAATTTCTTTTCTGTGTATGAATAAGGTAAGGATGATGAACTTAGGCATACTGAGTAGAGTTAGGCATGATTAGAGTATTTGGATTTTCTTAAAAAGAGTCACTGACAATGGCATTTATATATTTTTTTCCTTAAATTTTTAAAGCAGTTTTTAAAAATCAAGTATTTTCCAATACAAATATTTCTATTCACTTAATGAATGACAATCTTTATTTGTATCTTCCTTTTCCATCATATTGACTTTAAATACTAATATTTTCAAAGTGATTCCTGTAACTTAATATCCATTTTATCTAGCTCTTTATGTTAAAGGAAAAATACTTAGTTATAATGTTAGTATTTAAATAAGTGGCAATTTCCATTTGAGAAGAGATTTCCTTTGCCCTCTTGTGGACAGATAAGATTTTGTAGTTTTCAAACTATAGTACCCCAAGTTCATTGCAGCTTCCATTGCAATTTTTGTGACAGAATATAATAAAGTATTGCTGGTAAATGGTGTGTTGTGCTTACAGGTTTTATTTTTTGTTGTGTTGTTTTTGTTTAAAAAATAATTTATTATTACAATAAAGATACTTAAAGGTTGCATTGTACTTTGGAGTTATAGTAGGTCTTTATTCATTCTTTCAGTGAGGGTATTACCAGTGTTTTGAGAAAACACTACAAAATAGTAATGGTTCTTTGAGCTTATAGTGCTACTTATAATTCATATTTTTTCATGTTGGATCAGAGAAATATATGCTTGCTTTGTCTCTTCAAGGTAAAACTTAATAAATTTTGCCAAAATTATGGAATTTTACTATAAAATAGTTTTAAAATTTTTAGTTATATGAGTCATCATTAGAGACAAAGAACATTTACTTAAATATTGTATTTGATACTTTGTATTATTCTTAAAGAGAGACAGCTAGATGGCTCAGTGGATAGAGTGGTGGGCCAGGAGTCAGAAAGATCTCAATTTAAGTCTAGCTTCAGACAATCACACCTGAGCTATGTGATCCTGGGCAAATCACTTAACCCTGGTTGTCTCAATTTCCACATCTATAAAGTGAACTGAAGAAGGGAATGGCAAATCACTCTAGTATCTTTGCCAAGAAACCCCAAAGAAGGTCAAAGAGAATCAGACACAACTGAGCAACAATTATTTTTAAAGATAGTATGTTAATTAGTTTTCACTGATTCTCACATTGAAGTTGTGACTTTTTTTTAAATTCCAAATGAGGGAACATCCCTTATCTGCAATTCTGAGTCTTAAAGTGTTACCTGAAGCACTGAGAAGTAGAGTCTTGCCCAGTGTTGCCAAACCAAGGACATGGCAGTCAAGTCTTCCCCATTCCAAATCCCTTCTCTGCTTCTATACCACATTGCCTATATACTCTATGGCTATAAAATGAACTTCTGCTATGTTTCATGATTCAGGGTTTGGCAGAACCAGGAAGTTACCATGAATTCTGTCGATTTTTGGCTCGTTTAAAGACTAACTACCAGTTGGGAGAATTAATAATGGTGAAAGATTATCCTGAAGTTATCAGATTGATCGCCAATTTTACCATTACTAGTCTCCAGGTAAGGGGAAATTTAATATACCAATGTCAAATGACAAAAAAAATTAAGTAATTTGGGGGCTTAGTTTATGCTGTATATTTCTGGGCATGTTTTTTTTTTACCTACAAAAAAACTGTACCTGGCTAATTAGCATAATTGTGAAAATTTTCATTTTTACCATGGGATAACACATAGCATAATTAAAATAAGTTTTTTTTTTGTAGCATTGGGAATTTGCACCCAACAGTGTTCATTATTTGTTAACACTGTGGCAGAGAATGGTAGCATCTGTACCTTTTGTTAAATCAACGGAGCCTCATCTATTAGATACATATGCACCTGAAATCACAAAGGCATACATTACTTCCCGATTGGAATCTGTCTCCATAATCATCAGGTACTGGAAATTTAAATGTTTTTATTTCAAACCTGGCTTTGCTACTGGGGCAGTGAGGTGGTACAGAGGATAGAGCACTGGGCCTAGAATCAGAAAGATCTAAGTTCAAATCCAGCCTCAGATACCTACTAGCTGTATGATGTGAGATAAGTCACTTAACTGCTGTTTGTCTCAATTTCCTTATTTGAAAAGTGGAAATAATAATAGTACCTACGTTCTAAGGTTGCTGTGAGGATCAGATTAGATAATAATTGAAAAGCATTTTAAGCACTATGCATAGCTTGTAGTATACAGTCTGTAGATGTTAGCCATTAGGCTCTGCATTGTTTATAAATATAAAAGATGCTTTAACATATTTAGTTAACGTCACCTGGTATGTTTTCAGAGATGGTTTAGATGATCCACTGGATGATACAGCTACTATATTTCAGCAGCTTGAACAGTTGTGCACTGTCAGCAGATGTGAATATGAAAAGACATGTGCTCTTCTTGTACAATTATTTGACCAAAGCACAGAGAATTATCAGAAACTGCTACAGTCATCTACCAGAGCATCTGTAAATATAGCAGTCCAAGAAGGTCAGTATCATTCAATTTAACTCTTAGGTTACCATCAGCTACTTAATTAGTAGTTAATTAAGTTCTTTACTATTTTGATGAGTCATCTTTTAAAATAACTAAGATTCAGTATTTCTATGTAGATCAATTAGCACAGAAGGAACACCTCTATACATTTACAGCCAAAGGCCCATTGTTATAATTTAGGTATGCCTTTTCTGTTTGTTTTATCCTATATCATTTGAGTTCTGAGAGAGATAGATGATGTTAGTTTATGTGCATCCACTTACTTTCTACCTCAGTTCTCTTTCCTTTTATCTTCATGAGGATAACACCTTATACTTGTAATGTTATGTATTTTTTCAGTGCCTTTAGATGTCCATTATCCAATTTGGTTTCGTTTGATAAAGATTTAAGAAAAGCCTATATTTGGTTTAGCAATTAAGAATCATTAGAGAGTGAGACCGTATTTAAGGACATAGATAAGTCAGTGTCCAGAGGAGAGCAGCCAAGGTGGTGAAGCACCTTAGATTCATGATATATGATATTTGATTGAAGGAAATAGGGATGTTTAACCAGTAGAAGACTTAGAGAGGACATGGTGACTATCTTCACTTTTTTGAAGGTCTGTCACATGGATGAAGTCTTTTCCTTGGCTCCTTAGTAGCAGTTGGATGAAGCTTCAAAGAGGAAAATTTAGATTTTATCTAAAGAAAATCTTCCTAACAATTACCCCAAAATAGAATATACTTCCTCTGGAGTTATTGAGTTCCTTCTTCTTAGGGGTCTCCAAGGAAAGGCTTGATGACCTCTTGTTGGATATGATGTAGAAGGAATTCATTTTCAGGTATAAGTTGGACTAAATGACTCTGAGATAAAATGGAATGGAATGCAAAAGTATTAAGTAATTAGTATGTCTCGGGCACTATGCTAACCCCTGGGAATAAAAATAAGTCTGAAATTAAGATAGACATCTAGGAGATTTCAGCTGCCAGATGAAAGGAAAGGCTATCTGGTTCCTAAGGCATATTAGAAATGTGGATGACAAGTCACAGAGAATTCTTACAATATAGTTTCTGGGCAAAAAGCTATGCCTGATTGTCCTCAATATCTATTGGTTGGTAAAGGTTGATAGTCCTCTGTCATAGCAGAAGCATTGTAATTGTTATCTCCTGCCTCATCAAATATTCATGAGTATCCTTGTCCTTTGAGCAGCCAGGGGGCTGAGTCTACAACTATTACAAAAAGGAAACCCTGGTGATATCTGGGCAGTAGGAATCTGGCTAGGGCTAGAGCTAGGAGTGATGGGGAATTCCAGAATTGTTGGCTCTGCCCTCCAGAGATCCCTTCCAATTCAGATTCTGTGTTTCATATCATTCAAATCATAGGATAGAAAGCTGATTTGAAAGGAATTGAAAACTGAGAATTGATGAAGAAATGAAAGAATAAAGCATGGGTATTTTTTGATGGTAGGAAAATAACCAGTCCATAGGGAGAGACTGAAGAGAGAAAAAGGGAATGCGTAATGAGACCAACTGTTAGAAGAAATAAGAATGAAGTTAAGAATAGATAGAAGCTCTTATTAAAAAGAAACGCAACCATTTTGTCAGATACCAGTATGAGGAAGAGAATGGATGAATACGGAGACAGTTTTTGAGGTATGGAATAAGGGGTAAGACAGAGGGGATCTCTATTTTCCCAATAAAGTAAGAGAGATCATTTGCTAAAGCAAGTGTGAAGATGTTAGAGGCAAGAGCAAAAAAATCCCCTGGAATAACCACTGAATTAAAGAAAATTTGGAATAACCATTAAACCATGTGGGCTAGTATGTGCCATGGAGATAAGCCTATTGTACTCATTTTGTTAATGAGGGAACTAAGGTTCAAGGGTTTTAAATGACTTGCTCAAAGTAGTTAGTAATAAAACTTGAACTAAATCTAGAAATTCAGTCTTCCCCAACATCAGATTTATTCCATCTACACAGTTGCAATTCAAGTTTTTTTGTCACTAAATATGTCATTTATTGCTTGTTTTTTTCAATCTTATATTTTATATGTCTATATAGGTTTATACAATTCTCATTACTATTATTATTATTTTCTATTAATATTTCAGTGTTTAGTCTAGTGTCCTCATGGCAGCCTTTACACTATATCCTTCCTGGTTCTTGTGCTCCTGTGATACAATACAAATTTGACAGTAGAAATATACTAGAGAAAGTATATATATGCAATCTTTTTTCCTCAACTATTCATTCCTAATTTAATTAAAGAATATCACTTTTTCCATATGCTTAGGGAGTTGGAGTTTAGATTTTCTAAAAATATAGACTCGCTAAGTAACAAATGTTAAATAAAGATCTGCCCTTTTCTAAAAGAATATTGAAGGAAAAGGGAAAAAATAATCTTAAGATATAGAAATATGATAAATGAAATAACATAAGACTATAAATTCACATTTAATAAACATTTGTTAAGTTCATTGAAAAACTGAACATAAGGAGATTAAATTATTATGTAGTATAATGTAAGCATTTTTTAATTTTACTTTATTTTTCTAACTTATTCTATATTCACTTCTCCCTTTTATTTCATTACCATGAACTGATTTCAGTAGTAACTTGTATCTGAAATTGCTAAGACAAATAAAAAGCTTCTATTCTACCTAAGAAAATAGGTAGATAAAGAATTTGAAGTAGGAGAAGGCACTTGAAATTAGTAAAATTAAGAGCGATTCCCTGTAAGATATATCCTTTGAGATAAACCTTGACAGAAGCTTAGTGTTTTGAAAGATAAGAGTGAGTATATTCTAGGCACAATCTAAACAGAAGAATAGGGATAGAAGAAGAGCTAGAATGCAGTTTGTAGAAGCAAATAGATCAATTTGCCTGAAATACATTCCAGGCCCGAAATAAATTATAATGAAATGTCTGTTAAGGTAGGCTGGAGCAAGATTTGGAAGGCTTTAAATTCCAGACTGGGGAGTTTGTATTTTATCCTAAAGGCAGTAGGGAGCCACTGAGAATTCTTGATCAAGTGAGTAGAATAATAATGCGTGATATTTACATAGCATTTTAAGTATTTACAGAACACCTAAGTAATAATACCTTATATTTACTTAAATGTTTTCAAAGTGCTTGACATAAGTTTTCTCATTTGAGCCTTACAAATCTATGATTTATATATTACAGATATTATTATCATCTCCATTTTACAGGTGAGAAAACTACTTAGGTCAAATGACTTACTCATGAACACAGATGCTAAGTGTTGGAGTCAAGTCTAGCTCAGTCCAAGTCCAACAATCTTTCCACTATACAACTCTGCCCTTCTGAAATGGTCTTTTTTTACTTTAGGAGAATTATTTTGGCAGCTTTGTGGAGGATGAATTGGAGAGGGGAGACACTTGAGTCAAGAAGACAAATTAAGAGGCTTTTGAAATAATCTAGATGAGAGATGATGGCCTGAAATAGAAAGGGGGTAAAGTGAGTAGAAAAAAGGGGGGTGGATATAAGAGTTTTTGTCCACCTCTAGTAGAATTGACAAGAAATGGCAACTGACTGAATATAGGGTTAGGGAGAAGGAGAAGTTGAAGATGACTTCATAATTTTGAATCTGAATAACTTGGGATGATAGTGCCTACCTCTAAAATAGGGTAACGTGGGCTTAGAAGGACCAAAAATGAGTTCCCTTTTTAAAAAAATATTTTATTGTGAATGTAAACAGAAAAGAAGCTTGTGCATGAAACTGAATCTTCATTTCTTCCTGCTTACTTTTTTGAAAATAATATATAATACATTTCACATGTTACTCTCAAAACTGTCTTCTTGCTTATACTTCCTTCTGAACTTCTATTTTACTGTGCTTTTAAAAAATGTTTTAATGGATCTTTTTTGGTATTAACATTCTATCCCCTCTTCATCCAACTTCCTCGATTAAAAACAGAGAGAAGTTGGAGGTAACCTTTATAAAAATAACCATAACCAAACAAAATTAATCTACATGATGGCTATATCCAAAAACATATGACTATAATTTGAATCTTCCATCTTTGTGTCAGGATGTGGGTAGCATGCTTCATCATAGGTTTTCTGGAAACATTGTTGGTCATTACTTCCATCAGTTCTTCAGTCTTTCAAAGCTGATTTTCTTTACAGTGTCATTGTTCTATAAATTGTTCTCCCACTTCTTTTACCTAACTTCAGTTCATACCAAGCAAGGTTATTTGAAATTATCTCTTTCTTCCAGTGCAGTCATATTCCATTACATTCATATGTCATGATTTGTTCAACCATTATACCCAATTTATGGGCTTCCCACTCCCCACTCCCCTAACCTTTTAGTTCTTTTTTTTCTCTTTAGTTGCTTCAGGTTCAGGAAGATTGATCTGCTTGTGAATATTCTATCTCTGGTGTTATACTGCCCCACTTTTCCTCCCTCTTCCCCACCCCTATCTCTGCTTGTTTCCCTATTGAATTTTCTATACCAAACTGGTTATGTATCTATATGTCTATATTCAAGCCTGCTTTGTATGTTTCAACAAGAAAGGTTCATATGTTTCCCCACAATTCTTCTTTTGTGTTTATCTACTCTACTTTTCACATGCTCTGTGAGAAACAAGTTCACTTATTTCTTCCTTTCTGTGCGATTTATTTCTTTTTTTTTACCCTCTTTTAACCCAGAACTAATCCATCAGTAGGTCCATTTTTTCTTTCTTTAATTTCCTCAATACTTTTTGAAGACATTAAGGTTCCAAAAGGTCACTTGTTTCTTCTCCTCATTGGAATATTTGCACTCCATCGTTATCCAGTCTCTTCCAATTTCTCAAATAAATTTAACTTTCTGGTTTCCTGTAGACTTTGGCATTTATATTTCAGAGTTCCGTTCAGCTCTGGTCTTTTCATCAGAAATGTGTCTTGTCTTTCATTAAACATCAGTTTTTCCTTCTGCAGGATGATACTTAGCTTTGCAGGGTTAAACAATATTTGATTTTAAGCCTTTGTATTTAATTTTATTTTTACATTTTATTTATTTATTTAGAAAATTTTCACATGATTATATGATTATGTTCTTTCCCTCCCACTTTTCTGAGCTGATGAACAATTCCATTGGGTTATACGTGTATCATTGTTCAAAACCTATTTCTATATTATTAATATTTGCAATAGAGTGATCATTTAAAGTCAAAATCCCCAATCACATACCCATTGAACCATATAATCAATTATATGTTTTTCTTCTGCATTTTTACTCCCACAGTTCTTTCTCTGGTTGTGGATAGCATTCTTTCTCATAAGTCCCCCTAGATTGTCCTAGTTCATTACATTTGATTGTGCCATAATGTATCAGTTTCTGTGTACAATGTTAAGCCTTTATGTTTTAGCTTTTGAAATATTGTGCTCCAGTATCTCCTCTTCTTTACAATGCAAGCTTTCAGGTCTTTTATGGTTCTTGATTCTTGCATTTTCCTTAGTGCTAAATTTCATTTCTGAATACTTGCAAGAATGTTTTCTTTGATATAGGAGCTATAGATTTTGACTATGCAGTTCTTGCTACTTTTTCCTTTGGGATTTTCTTTCAGGAGGTATTCACTGGTTTCATTTTATTTTTACTTATCCCTTTGATTGTAATGTATCTGGGCTGTGTTCATTTATAATTTTTAAGGAATATATGTTTAAGCTTTTTTTAAAATCATGATTTTCATTGGGTTGAATAACTCATTCTCTCTCCTTGGCCTTTTTTTCAAGGTCAGTTATTTTTTTATGTAAAATGTATTACATTTTCTTCTGTTTTCAATATTTCTTGCTCTTTCATGTAGACATCAATTTCTATTTTCTTTTTTCAGGGAGTTTATAACTTAGGGAAATTTTACCATTTTTTCTTTCATATATTTATTCAACTTTCATTTCTTTCCTCCAGAGCTTTTGTTTCCTCTTAAAGTGTTTCTCTCTTCATCTCTTCTAAGTTTCTATGTAGTTTTTGTAGAAAATCATTTTTTCCCTTGAGTCTGCTTGTGGTTGTTATGTTTTCTTCTAAGCTGTTTATGGGGGGAGATTTCTAAATCTAAAATGTTATTTTTAATATTACTTAGTGTATTTTTTGGTTTACTTATTTCTCTAGCTTTAGTTTTTGACCTGGGCCATTGTTCTAGAGCCTGACTCTACCCCTTGTTGTGCTGTGTGTATGTGGAGGGGGGGGGGAGGGTTGGGAGTAGGTCAGCCCTTCATAGATTTGTTTTAGCTAACCCAGGTTTTTATGTTGACTTTCACCCCTCAGTGTTGAGCCCTCACCCTCCTTGGAATTCTGAGATTTAGAGCTCTGTATGTTCAGGGCCCTCTTTTACATTTAAGGACAGTGTGCTAAGAACCTTGAAGCTCTTGTCACCTAGTTTGTTTCTGTCTGAGCTCTGGTATAACAGGATGCTTCCTACTATTCTCCCAAAGTTTCCATGCTCTGTGGCTTTCTCATGGGAGCCCTTTACTCTATGGTGTTTGCACACAAGCTTTGTGCAGACTAGAAATAGATACAGATATAGATATGGATATAGATATACATATATCTCTAACCCAATAGTGGTACTAGCTTTACCGACAGTTCTCTTTCCTCTTGCCCTTGGACATCTAACTGACTTTCTGTGTAGTTCTGATGGAAAAATTATTTACCATAATTTTACTTTGGAATTCGTGATCATGATTGGTTTCAAGCAGATTGTAGTTTTGGTTTTTTTTTTGGTGTTTGGGGGCCAGGCAGTCTGTTTTCATTCAGGGAGCTATCTTGGTTAGAAGTCATCAACTTTCTTTTTTAGACATATTGAGTTTGATGGACTCTCAGAATATTCAGATATCCAGTAGGCAATTAATAATATATTCTGGAAGCTCAGGGAATAAATAACAGTGGGCTATAGAGATTTGAATTTGATCCCCGTAGTATTGTTATTTGAATCCATGGGATCTAATGTGGCTGAGTGAGAAGAGGTATATGTGTGTGTGTATATATATACAAATATGGAAGGAAAGATGGGGGGAGGGAGAGAGAAATGATAGATAATGGGAGAGGAAGGTAGAAGAAAGAAAGAAAAGGAAGATGGAAGAGAAGAAGAATGGAGAGAGGGAGGAAATAAAATACTATATTCTAGCCATTATGCTCTACATTTGGCATATAAATATGAGAAACCAACTTGGTGTCCCTACCCTCAGGGAACTTTATTTGAAATAAGACAACAATGGGGACATGGAAAGTGGAGGTAGAAGGCTATGCATCCATTGAAGCTAATATCCTAATAAGTGAAATAGAAGCTTGGTTGAGAGCAAAATAAGCTGAACACTCATCTTTTAGAATTCAGGATTCTAAAATCTAGTACAGAATTCTAAGTTTCTGGTGGAAGAAAATTGAGAATGATGACCTGGGTGGAGGCATCATGATTTGGAACTAATAAAGGAAGTAAGGTGGAGGGTTAGTTGGAGACAGGATAAAGCAAGAGCCTTCTTATTAGAGTCTACCAGTTCACCAGGGTGGTGTGTGGTAGGTGAAGGTAGTACCCATATTTCTTAGAAGCAGAGAACATAGTGAAAATAAAAAGAATTCACCTTTCCCCTTTTGAAAGAAACACCAAAATGAAGACAATCAGGAACATTATACGAAATTCAGAGTTTCTGAGTTAAAGAAAAAAATACTATGAGCAGTCAGAAAGAAAGAATTCAAGTGCCAAAGAGCCACAATCAGGATCAACTATTTAGCAGCCACCACTATAAAGGAGCAAAGAGTTCTGAATAGTATATTCCAGAAGGTAAATTATATAGGCCTATAGCCAAAAATAATTTACCCAGCAAAACCAAGTAGATAAACTGCAGTGAAAAAAATGAATAATGAAATTAAGGACTTCCAAGCACTCCTGATGAAAATACCAGAACTTTGAAGTGAAGAATCAGGAATTAAGAGAAACATAAGATAAACAGTAACAAACCATGATAAAGGACTATACAAGGATAAATTGCTTATATTCTGATATGGGGAGATGATACATATGTCCCCTCTGAAAAATCTGCAGAAGTCATAGAGTTAGATTAAATAAGACCTAATTCTAGTATATCTTGGTGATCTTAATGGAAGAATAAAAAAGGTGAAGAGGGATATACAAGGATATAAGAGTAGGGTAGCATATTTAATAAGAGTGAGGAAGTAGGCATCCATACAAATGAGGAGGGGACAATGAACAGGCTGACCCTTGAACCTGACTCTCCTCTGAACTAAGCAAAGAAGGAAAAATCCACACAAATAATTAGAAACAGAAATATATTTCATTTCACAGAGAAATAGGAAGGAAAGAGTAATTGAAATTAAGAAATGGATTAGTTTTAAGCAAAACAAACTCAAAGGATAAAAACCTTTTTAGGAGGTGGTAGAGAATGGGAATCGGAGGAGGTGCCCATAAATGAGGAATGATTGAACAAATTATGGTTAATAAATATGATGGAATACTCATGTACTATAAAAAATGATGAAAAGAATGGTTTTTTAAAAAACCGAGAGCAAATTAAAAAACTAGAAAGAGAACAAATTAAAAATCCCCAGATGAAAACTAAATTAGAGATCCTAAAAATCAAAGAAGAAATTAATAAAATTGAAAGTAAAAGAACTATTGAATTAATAAATAAGACAAGAAGGTGGTACTTAAAAAAAAACAAATAAAATAGACAAAGTGCTGGTGAATTTACTAAAAAAAAAGGAAAGAAGAAAACCAAATTAACAGTATCAAAGATGAAAAGGGAGACCTCGCCTCTAATTAAGAGGATATTAAGACAATAATTAAAAATTATTTTGTTCAATTATGTGGCAATAAATATGGCAATCTAGGTGATGTGAATGAATATTTACAGAAATATAAATTGCCTCAATTAACAGAAGAGGAAATAGAATACTTAAATAATCCCATATCAGAAAAATAAATTGAACAAGCCATCAAAGAACTCCCTAAGAAAAAAAATCACCAGGACTATATTCACAAGTGAATTCTATCAAACATTCAAAGAACTAATCCCAATATTATACAAACTATTTGACATAATAAGCAAAGAAGGATTTCTACCAAATTCTTTTTATGACACAAATATGGTACTGATCCCAAAGCCAGATAGATCAAAAACAGAGAAAGAAAACTACAGACCAATCTCCTTAATGAACATAGATGCAAAAATCTTAAATAGAATAATAGTAAAAAGACTGCAGCAAGTGATCACCAGGATTATTCATTATGATGAGGTGGAATTTATACCAGGAATGCAAGGATAGTTCAATATTAGGAAAACCATTCACATAATAGACCATATCAACAAGCAAATCAACAAAAATCACATGATTATCTCAATAGATGCAGAAAAAGCCTTTGACAAAATACAACACTCATTCCTATTGAAAACACCAGAAAGTAGAGGACTAGAAGGGTATTTCCTAAAAATAATAAACAGTATATATCTAAAACCATCAGCAAGCATCATCTGCAATGGGGATAAATTAGAGGCATTCACAGTAAGATCAGGAGTGAAACAAGGATGCCCATTATCACCTCTCTTATTTATTTATTTTTTTTTAAATATATTTTATTTGATCATTTCCAAGCATTATTCGTTAAAGACATAGATCATTTTCTTTTCCTCCCCCCCACCCCCCATAGCCGACGCGTAAGTCCACTGGGCATTAGATGTTTTCTTGATTTGAACCCATTGCTTTGTTGATAGTATTTGCATTAGAGTGTTCATTTAAAGTCTATCCTCTGTCATGTCCCCTCAACCTCTGTATTCAGGCAGTTGCTTTTTCTCAGTGTTTCCACTCCCATAGTTTATCCTTTGCTTATGAATGGTGTTTTTTTTCTCCTGGATCCCTGAAAGTTGTTCAGGGACATTACACCGCCCCTAATGGAGAAATCCATTACGTTCGATTATACCACAGTGTATTAGTCTCTGTGTACAATGTTCTCCTGGTTCTGCTCCTCTCGCTCTGCATCACTTCCTGGAGGTTGTTCCAGTCTCCATGGAACTTCTCCACTTTATTATTCCTTTGAGCACAATAGTATTCCATCACCAACATATACCACAGTTTGTTCAGCCATTCCCCAATTGATGGGCATCCCCTCGTTTTCCAGTTTTGGGCCACCACAAAGAGCGCAGCTATGAATATTTTTGTACAAGTCTTTGTGTCCATTATCTCTTTGGGGTACAGACCCAGCAGTGCTATGGCTGGGTCAAAGGGTAGATATTCTTTTGTTGCCCTTTGGGCATAGTTCCAAATTGCCCTCCAGAATGGTTGGATCAGTTCACAACTCCACCAGCAATGAATTAATGTCCCTACTTTGCCACATCCCCTCCAGCATTCATTACTTTCCTTTGCTGTTATGTTAGCCAATCTGCTAGGTGTGAGGTGATACCTCAGAGTTGTTTTGATTTGCATCTCTCTGATTATAAGAGATGTAGAACACTTCTTCATGTGCTTGTTAATAGTTTTGATTTCTTTATCTGAGAACTGCCTATCCATTTCCCTTGCCCATTTATCAATTGGAGAATGGCTTGATTTTTTGTACAATTGATTTAGCTCATTATAAATATGAGTAATTAAACCTTTGTCAGAGGTTTCTATGAAGATTTTTTCCCAATTTGTTGTTTCCCTTCTGATTTTAGTTATATTGGTTTTGTTTGTACAAAAGCTTTTTAGTTTGATGTAGTCAAAATTATTTATTTTACATTTTGTGATTCTTTCTATATCTTGCTTGGTTTTAAAGCCTTTCCCCTCCCAAAGGTCTGACATGTATACTATTCTGTGTTTACCCAATTTACTTATGGTTTCCTTCTTTATGTTTAAGTCACTCACCCATTTTGAATTTATCTTGGTGTAGGGTGTGAGGTGTTGATCTATTCCTAGTCTCTCCCACACTGTCTTCCAATTTTCCCAGCAGTTTTTATCGAATAGTGGATTTTTGTCCCAAAAGCTGGGATCTTTGGGTTTATCGTATACTGTCTTGCTGAGGTCGTTTTCCCCCAGTCTATTCCACTGATCTTCCTTTCTGTTTCTTAGCCAGTACCAAATTGTTTTGATGACTGCTGCTTTGTAATATAGTTTGAGGTCTGGGACTGCAAGGCCCCCATCATATGTGTTTTTTTTTCATTATTTCCCTGGATATCCTTGATCTTTTGTTCTTCCAAATGAACTTTGTTATGGTTTTTTCTAAATCAGTGAAGAAGTATTTTGGTAGTTCAATGGGTATGGCACTAAATAGATAAATAAGTTTGGGTAGGATGGTCATTTTTATTATATTGGCTCGTCCTATCCATGAGCAGTTAATGTTTTTCCAATTGTTCAAGTCTAGTTTTAGTTGTGTGGCGAGTGTTTTGTAGTTGTGTTCATATAGTTCCTGTGTTTGTCTTGGGAGATAGATTCCTAGGTATTTTATTTTGTCTAAGGTGATTTTGAATGGGATTTCTCTTTCTAGTTCTTGCTGCTGAGCTGTGTTGGAGATATATAGAAAAGCTGATGATTTATGTGGGTTTATTTTGTATCCTGCAACTTTGCTAAAGTTGTTGATTATTTCAATTAGCTTTTTGGTTGAATCTCTAGGATTCTTTAAGTAGACCATCATGTCATCCGCAAAGAGTGATAACTTGGTCTCCTCCTTGCCTATTCTGATACCTTCAATTTCTTTATCTTCTCTAATTGCTACTGCTAGTGTTTCTAGTACAATGTCAAATAGTAGAGGTGATAATGGGCATCCTTGTTTCACTCCTGATCTTATTGGGAATGCATCTAGTTTATCCCCATTGCAGATGATATTAGCTGTTGGTTTTAGATATATACTGTTTATTATTTTTAGGAATGACCCTTCTATTCCTATGCTTTCTAGTGTTTTTAATAGGAATGGGTGTTGTATTTTATCAAAGGCTTTTTCTGCATCTATTGAGATAATCATGTGGTTCTTGCTAGTTTGCTTGTTGATGTGGTCAATTATGTGGATGGTTTTCCTAATGTTGAACCAGCCCTGCATCCCTGGTATGAATCCTACTTGATCATGGTGAATGATCTTTCTGATCACTTGCTGGAGTCTTTTTGCTAGTATCCTATTTAAAATTTTTGCATCTATATTCATTAGGGAGATTGGTCTATAGTTTTCTTTCTCTGTTTTTGACCTGCCTGGTTTTGGAATCAGTACCATGTTTGTGTCGTAAAAGGAGTTTGGTAGAACTCCCTCTTTGCTTATTATGTCAAATAGTTTGTATAGTATTGGGGTTAACTGTTCTCTGAATGTTTGATAGAATTCACAGGTGAATCCATCAGGCCCTGGGGATTTTTTCTTAGGAAGTCTTTGATGGCTTGATGGATTTCAATTTCTGATATGGGATTATTTAAGAATTCTATTTCCTCTTCTGTTAGTCTAGGCAGTTTGTATTTTTGTATATATTCATCCATTTCTCCTAAATTGGTGTATTTGTTGCCATATAATTGGGCAAAGTAATTTCTAATGATTGCCTTAATTTCCTCCTCATTGGAGGTGCTGTCCCCCTTTTCATCTTTAATGCTGTGAATTTGCTTTTCTTCCTTCCTTTTTTTAATTAGATTGACCAGTACTTTGTCTATTTTGTTTGTTTTTTCAAAGTACCAGCTTCTTGTCTTATTTATTAAATCAATAGTTCTATCACTTTCGATTTTATTAATTTCTCCCTTAATTTTTAGGATTTCTAATTTGGTTTTCTGCTGGGGGTTTTTAATTTGATCGCTTTCGAGTTTTTTCAATTGCATTTCCAATTGATTGATCTCTGCTCTCCCTTGTTTGTTAATATGAGCTTTCAGGGATATGAATTTGCCTCTGATTACCGCTTTGGCTGCATCCCAAAAGGTTTGAAAGGATGTTTCGCCATTGTCATTTTCCTTGATGAAATTATTAATTGTTTCTATGATTTCTTCTTTAGCTAAACGGTTTTGGAGTATCATATTGTTTAATTTCCAATTGGTTTTAGATTTGGTTTTCCATGTACCATTACTAATCATTATTTTTATTGCCTTGTGATCTGAGAAGGCTGCATTCATTATTTCTGCTTTTTTGCATTTGTGTGCTATGTTTCTGTGACCTAATGTGTGGTCAATTTTTGTGAATGTGCCATGTGGTGCTGAGAAGAAGGTGTATTCCTTTTTATCCCTATTTATTTTTCTCCATATGTCTATTAATTCTAATTTTTCTAAGATTTCATTCACTTCTTTTACCTCTTTCTTATTTATTTTTTGATTTGATTTATCTAAATTTGATAATGGTTGGTTTAAGTCTCCCACTAGTATGGTTTTATTGTCTATTTCTTCCTTCAATTCTCCTAGTTTCTCCATTAGAAATTTGGGTGCTATATTATTTGGTGCATACATGTTGATTAATGATATTTCCTCATTGTCTAGAGTCCCTTTTAACAAAATATAATTACCTTCCCTATCCCTTTTGATCAGGTCTATTTTTGCATTGGCTTTATCAGATATCATGATTACCACTCCTGCCTTCTTTCTATCAGTTGAGGCCCAGAAGGTCTTACTCCATCCTTTAATTCTGACCTTGTGGGTGTCAACCCGCCTCATGTGTGTTTCTTGAAGACAACATATGGTAGGGTTTTGGATTCTAATCCATTCTGCTATTCGTCTACGTTTTATGGGTGAGTTCATCCCATTCACGTTCAAAGTTATGATTGTCATTTGTGGACTCCCTGGCATTTTGATTGCCTTCCCTAATTCTAACCTTTTCTTCTTCGGCTCTACCTTTTAGTCCAGTGATTTACTTTGAATCAGTCCCCCTTGTCCCCTCCCTTGATGTTTCCCTTTTTAGTCCCTTCCTTTTGTTCCCTCCCCCTCCCCCCTCTCTTTCCCTCCCTTTTTGTTCTCCCTCTCCCCCTCCCCCCCTTGGTTTTCCCTTCTCCTTACCCTTGTTGGGTAAGATAGAATTCAAGATCCCAATGGATCTGGATGTTTTTCCCTCTCAGAGTTGATTTCCCTGAGATTGAGGTTTAAGTAAACCCCCCCCCTCTCTTCCTCTCCTTCTTATAGGAGTTTTCTTCCCCTCCCCTTCCCCTGTGAATCTTTGTGTGAGAACCATTATTCTATTTGGTCTTTCTTTACCCCCTATTTATACATTACATTTTCCCCACATATTAGTATACATAGGTTGATATAAATGTAGTCCTTATAGAAGAGAGTTTGAGTAAAAGAAGATAACATTTTTCCCCTTTCCTTAATATTTACCTTTTCAGGTATTCCTTGCTCTTTGATTTTCGGTATCAAACTTTCCACAGAGCTCTGGTCTTTTCTTTGCAAAAAGTTGGAAGTCTTCTATTTTGTTGAATGCCCATACTTTCCCTTGGAAGTATATAGTCAGTTTTGCTGGGTAGCTGATTCTTGGTTGGAGACCCAGCTCTCTTGCCTTTCTGAAGATCATGTTCCATGCCTTACGATCATTCAGCGTAGAACTTGCAAGGTCTTGTGTGACCCTGATTGGCATTCCTTTATATCTAAATTGTCTTTTTCTGGCTTCCTGTAGGATTTTTTCTTTTGTTTGATAGCTTTGGAATTTGGCAATTACATTCCTGGGAGTTGTCTTTTGGGGGTTTAGTGTAGAAGGTGTTCTGTGAGCTCTGTCAGTGGATGTATTGCCCCCTTGTTCTAGAATCTCTGGGCAATTTTCTTTGATTATATCTTGTATCACCATGTCCAGTTTGGTGTTTATTTCTGGCTTTTCTGGGAGTCCAATTATTCTTAAATTTTCTCTTCTCCCCCTGTTTTCCAGATCTATCACCTTGTCGGTGAGATATTTTATGTTCTCTTCTAATTTCTTGGTGTTTTGGCTTTGCTTTATTAGTTCTTGCTTTAAAGCCTGGTTTTCTTTTATAGTTTGGTCAAACTGGTTTTGTAGATGCGTGAATTTCTTTTGCATCATTTCCCACTTTTCCTCCCAGAGGGCTTCCATCTTTTTGGTCCTTTCTGATTCAAATTCTTCATGGGTTTGTGGAGAGTTTCTATTTCCTTTGGGAGATTTTGGAGAATTTTCTTGTATATCTTCTTCTATCTGCTCTGTATTTTGTATTTTGGCTCCATAGAATGTGTCCAGAGTCGCCCCTTTCTTCTTATTTTTCTTGGTATTTTGGGGCTTCTGTGCTTCTGTGGAGTTTGTCATCTCTGAACGTGGAGGATTGGCTTTTCTTGTCTTTGTCTGGTGATCAGAGGCTTTAGTCCTGGGCAGATGTTGGTTCTATGAGCGTTCCCTGGGTTAAACTGAATATGCCTCACTGGAACTGGAATGGAAGGGTCGGACCACGAGGCCACACTCTCCCCCTGGCTCGATTTCCGGAAGTTGCCTTCAGAATCCCTGGCCGTGAGGCTGTTTCGTCGGCCTGCGGGGGGATGGGCTGCCACTTCCCCAAGCTCCGAGAGCACAGACTTTCACTGAGACTTGGATAGCAGGATCCAGCCCGTGAGGCTGTCTTGCCCGCCCTGAGGGTTGCTGTTGTTTTGACCAGCTCTCTGCAGCGGAGGCCCCAGGCAGTAACTTTCACCGGGACCGACCAGCTCTTTGCAGCGGAGGCCCCAGGCAGTAACTTTCACCCGGACCAACCGGCTCTCTGCAGCGGAAGCCCCAGGCAGTAACTTTCACCCGGACCAACCGGCTCTCTGCAGCGGAAGCCCCAGGCAGTAACTTTCACCCGGACTGGGACTTGGGTAGAAGACCCTGAGGGTTGTTGTTCCTCAGACCCTGCTCTCTGAGCCCGGCGCGGCTGCCGCTTCCGGGAGCCTTGGACTCTGCGCTCCTACCCCTGAGGTCCGAGGGATCTCGGGTTCTGGCTTTTAAGGGGAGCCGTACCTTTTGAACCAGGTCCAGGTCCAGGAGGAGGGTTCCCAGGGTCTGTGCTGTTGATCGTTTTGAATTTCGGCGCCTTAGGAGCTTCTAGTTTGAGATCGGTCGGGAAGGGTTTTCCGGAGATCTGAACTTCAGCTTTCTCTAAGCCGCCATCTTAACCGGAACCCACCTCTCTTATTTAACATTCTATTAGAAATACTAGCAGTAGTAATTAGAATAGAAAAAGAAATTGAAGGTATTAAGACAGGCAATTAGGAGACCAAGTTATCACTCTTTGCAGATGATGGTCTACTTAAAGTATCCTAGAGAATCAACTAAAAAGCTAGTGGAAATAATCAACAAAATAACCCACATAAATCATCAGTATTTCTATATATTTCCAATACATCCAGGCAGCAGTTGTTAGAAAGAGAAATTCCATTTAAAATCACCCTACACAATATAAAATATTTAGGAATCTATATGCCAAGACAAACACAGGAATTATATGAACACAACCAGAAAACACTTTCCACACAATTAAAACTAGATCTAAACAATTGGAAAAACATTAATTACTCATGTGTTGAAAGAACTGACATAAAAAAATGACCATCCTACCCAAACTAATTTACTTATTTAGTGCCATACCTGTCGAACTACCAAGAACCTTTTTTACTGAATTAAAAAAAAACTATAGCAAAGTTCATTTGAAAGAACAAAAGAGCAAGAATATCAAGAGAAATAATGAAAAAAAAATTGTTAAGCAAGGTTGCTTAGCAGTACCAGATCTTAAACTATACTATAAAGCAGTGATCATCAAAACAGTATGGTACCGACTAAGAGACAGAAGGGAGGTTCAGTGGAATAGACTTGGGGTAAATGACCTCAGCAAGACAATCTATGATAAACCCAAAGATCCCAGCTTTTGGACTATTTGACAACTATTTGACAAAAACTGCTGGGAAAATTGGAAAAACAGTATGGGGGAGATTGGGTTTAGATCAACATCTCACACCCTACACCAAGATAAATTCAGAATGGGTGAATGACTTGAATATAAAGAAGGAAACTATAAGTAAATTAGATGAATACAGAATACTATACTTTTCAGATCTTTGAGAAAGGAAAAAATTTTAAGACCAAGCAAGAGTTAGAAATAATTACAAAATGTAAAATAAATAACTTTAATTACAACAAAACCAATGCCACCAAAAGTAGAAGGGAAGCAACTAATTGGGAAAAAATGTTTATAACAAAAACCTTTGACAAAAGTCTAATTATTCAAATATATAAGGAACTAAATCACTTGTACAAAAAAATCAAGCCATTCCCCAATTGATAAATGGGCAAATGACATGAATAGACAATTTTCAGATAAAGAAATCAAAACTATCAATAAGCATATGCAAAAGTGTTCTAAATCTCTTATAATTAGAGAAATGCAAATTAAAACAACTCTGAGCCACCAGCTCACACCAATCACACCAATCATACATGACAGCAAAGGAAAGAAATAAATGTTGGAGCAGATATGGCAAAATTGGGACATTAAATGTGCATTGCTAGTAGAGTTGTGAATTAATCTAACCATTCTTATGGCAATTTGGAACTATTCCCAAAGGGCACTAAAAGAATTCCAGCCCTTTAATCCAGCCATGGCACTGTTGGGTTGTACCCCAAAGAGATAAGGGAAAAGACTTATACAAAAGTATTTATAACCGTACTCTTCGTGGTGACAAAAACATTGGAAAGTGAAAGGATGACCTTTGATTGGGGAATAGCTAAACAAATTGTGAAATGATTAGCCCTATGATTTAGGAAAATCACTTTGATGCCTATTTAGAGGATAAGAGATAGGCAAGGGCACAAAATAGGAGTATATTGCTATAATCCAGGCTCTAAGTGGTGAAGATCTGAATCAGTATAGCTTCTGTATGAATACGAAGAATAGAATGGATGCAACATATGTAGATATAGAAACAAGGTTGTGTTATATGGAATAAATTTAAGTAAACTAAAACATACTAAGGAAGACACTGAGTTTGTCCAATTAGGAATGACTAGAAAGAATAGTGTCATCTTGGAACTATCAGGGAAGTTTGGGAAAGGGAAAGTATTATAGGAAAGAATGAATTCTATTTTGAACATATACTTGAGATGCTTTCACTATATTAAATTTGAAATATCAAATAGACAGTGATGGCAAACCTTTTAGAGACCATGTGCTGTGCCCCTCTCCCACACTTACTCCATACAGGAGAGGGAGAAAGTGCTACCATCAGGCTGCTAGGGAGAGGGGCAGATGAAGTAAGGAATGTCTTCAGCAAGTGTAGAGAGGGGATGGGGGAATGGACTGAGTATTCCACTCCCCTTCAACTCTGCCACTTATGAGCTGCCACCATTACCCTAGAAAAGCTAAGAAATTTTAAACAATTATGATATGTAAAAAAAAAGACAACTATTCTCTAATGTATGAGCAAAGAATGTCGTTATACTGTGATGACAGGGATAAGGACTGGGACTGGGATTTTATTAGTATAGGAACCTTTTAGCTAAGGAAACTTCCTTTGCCAATACACATTGACACGTTCGCTGTACATACATAGGACACTCAGAGGTTGTCACTTGCCTGGCAATACATAGCCAATATATAGCAGAGACAGGACTTAAACCTGGAGCTTCCTAGCTTTAAAGGCTAGTTCTTTAAAGGCTTGATTCTTCTTCTGAGGGAGGAAATTCTTCAAAATGGGATTTGCACTGTTGATTTCAGTACACAATAAGCACTAAATAGGTTCATTTCTACACAGGCACTTGATCTGTCACTTATCAATGGCACATTTAATCATGAAATAAACTAAAAAAATCACATAAGGCACTGGCCAATAACAAATGGAGGAAACCCAGAACAAATTATTAGAAACATTTTCCCTTATACCAAGCTACAGTATGTCTCTGCCACTTCTCCCAATTGCTCATAGTTCTGTCCCCAGGGGCAAGCAAAATAAATCTGATCTCTTTAACATGACAGTCCTTCAGATACCTGAAGAAAGCTGTCAAGGTAAACATCTCCAGTTCCTTCAGCTCACCTCCTTATGGCACAGTTTGGCAATAATTATGATCTACACAACCCACCCACACACACACACACATACGCATATTCAATATCCTGGTCACCCTTCTGTGGTCGTCCTCCAATTGTCAGTGCCTTTTTATATGTGATAATCTGAAACTGAGTATAGTACTCTACAAATGATCTGACTAGAGAACTACAGGAAAATTGTTTATCTCCCTCATTCTAGTTCCTATCCTTTTATTAATTTAGCTCAAGATTGAATTTATTTTTAAACTGCTATATCTCACCTGCAGTCCACTAAAACTTGTGTATCGTTTTCACATGAAATATGATTCAGTACACCACTTCCACCCTGTGTTTTTTTCCCTCAGTTACATGTAAACAAATTTTTTAAATCTAGGGTTCCAAATTCTCTCCTTGCCTTCCCTTTCTCCACCTTGAGAATATAAGCAGTGTGATATATACATATGCAATAATGCAAAACCTTTCCATATTAGCCACATTGCAAAAGAAAACAGACCAAACAAACCCAAGAATAATTAAAAAAGCAAAAAAAGAAAAGCTACATATAGACTTCATGAGTTCTTTCTCTAAAAGAGGATAGTATTTTTCTTCTTAAATCTTTCAGGATTGTTTTGGATCACTTTATTGTTGAGAAGAGCTAAGCCATTCACAGTTGATCATCATGTGATATTATTGTTATTATATACAGTGGTCTCTTGGTTCTACTGATTTCATTTTGTATCAGTTTATTTAAGTCTTCCCAGAATTTTCTGAAAGTATTGTACTTTATCATTTCTTATAGAACTCAAAGAAATTAAATTTAGGATTTGACTAAATATAAGAATTCTAAGGTAATATTATGGTCTCCGATTTAAAATATTATAGCTCAAGTCAAAATTACTTTTAGTAGTGTTTACTTACAAAGAGGTGGAAAAAGTGAAAGAGAAATGTAAGAAGAGGGTAGAGAAAATGTCTAGCCTATTACACTAAATGTTGCTCTGGTGTCTGGCTCAGCCCCAGTCTGGCTTCTTAACCCTCAGCCAGAGGACCTGATGATAACTTATGCAAGGGATCCACCTAAGCAGCCTCCTCCAGGAAAGGAAGGCCTTTCTGGAACTGATCTAGAAGTCAAGAAAGGAAAGCCAGCTACTCACTACCCAAGACGAAGTCCAAAGGAGAAGATCCAGGAGCAGTCCTCCAAGAGGCAGTTCAAGAGCCAAAGTCAAGGTCCAAGCCAAAGGTCAAGTCCAAAGCCACCTCCAAAATCCAAGTTATCAGCTGAAGTTCTCCTGGACAGGAAGTTCAGGACTTTTTATAGTCCTTTTTTCACGTCATTTCTTCTCCCTTCCTCCACTTTATGGGAATCAATTGCAGTCTTTTTTAATTTGTTTAGCACTGCCCAGGGTGTGGTCCTTGGTCTCTGGAGTTGCCACTCTCTTTAGTAAATGACTTGGGAACTCCCTTACTCAGTGTGAAGTAGGGGTGTTTAATTTTTTGGTTGATTTAATTTAAAAATTACTGATTGTTATATGAAGAAAGTTTGATTGACTCTTCATAGTACCAAGAGTATTCATTCACAATAATATCCACTACTTGTTTAGCCATTTCTCAACTGATAGGCATCCCCTCAATTTCCAGTGTTTTACAAAAAGAGCTGCTATACGTATTTTATACATGTAGGTCCTAATCCTTTTTTTTTTCCATCTCTTTGAGATGCAGATGTATTAATGATATTACTGGGTAAAAGGGTATGTACAGTTTTATAAACCCTGTGGGCATAGTTTTAATTGCACTCCAGAATGGATGGATCAATTTGCAACTTCATCAATGGTGCATTAATATCCCTCCTCCAAATTCTTTGATTCATTTATTAATTGGGGAATGACTCATATTTCCATAAATTTGACTCAGTTCCTTATGTATTTGAGAAATAATGCATTTATCAGAGGAACTTGCTGTAATTTTCTCCCCCTTTGTTTCCTGCTTTCCTTCTAATCTTGGCTTACATTGATTTGCAAAACCTTTTTAATTTGACATATTCAAAATTATCCATCTTATATGCCACAATGCTGTCTTTCTCTTGTTTGGTCATAGATCTAATAGGTAAAATGGTCCATGCTCCTCTAATTTGTTTTGTGGTGTCATCTTTTACATCTAAATCATTTTCCCCATTTTGACCTTATTTTGGTAAATAGTGTGAGATATTAGTCTATACCAAATTTCTGCCAAACTCCTTTCCAGTTTTCCTAGCAATTATTATCAGTGATTTTTACCAAAATCTCACAATCTTGGATCTTTGTATTTATCAAACACTAGATTACTATAATAATTTACTACTGAGTATTGTGTACCTGATCCATTTCATTGATCTACCACTTTGTTTTTAGCCAGTACTAGATTTTTTTTCTTTTTCTGAGCCATGTAAAAATAGACTCAAATCCAGGACTCCAATCCCCAGAATCCTTTGCTTTACTTCCCCAGAGTGCTTTGTAATCATACTGAATTCTCTCCTGGGCAAGAACACAAATGATTATTTAAAGGAGTTCTCCTCCTACTGAGGGGTCTTTTGGACTTCCGTTTTGGAGCAGACGCGTCTCTTCCATGATGTGAGATTATTTTGTCTAGGCCTCTCTGGCCTAGGCACGCGTTTTCTTATCCTGTATTTTCTTTAATCCTTAATCTCTAATAAACCTCAAAAAAATATAATACTCCTTGCAGAGAGAAACTAATTTCTACCTGTCTCAGTTTCCAAATTTTTAATGTTTACAGCCATACATGTATTATCACACAAAATACATTTACATATTGGTCATTGTTATAAGTGCACACTCATACAAAACTAAAATTCTAAAATAAAACTGTAAGTCACTGATAAAAAAGATAGTATGCTTTGATATGCATCCATCCCTCCTACTCAACAATTCTTTCGCTGGAGGTGGAAAGCATTCAATAATGTCATAAGTCTTTCAGAATTATCCCAGATCATAGCATTGCTAAGAATAACCAAGATTTCACAGATGATCATCATACATTTTGCTGTTACTGTGTATAGTGTTCTCCTGGTTCTGCTTATTTCACTCTGCATCATTTCATTCAGATATTTCGAGCTTTTTTCTGATCTCATCTTGCTTATTATTTCTTGTAGCACAATAGTTTTCCATTACCAACGTGTACCACAATTGGTTCAGCCATTTCCCAACTGATGAGCATACCCTCACCACAAAAGTACATCCTTTCCCTTTTTTATTATCTCTTTAAGATATAGGCCCAATAGTGGTATTACAGGATCAAAGAGTATACACAGTTTTTTTAACTCTGAGCAAAGTTCCAAATTGCCTTCCAGAAGGTTTGATCAGTTCACAACTCCACCAACAATGTACTGGTGTCCCAATTTTGCCACATCACCTATCACTTTATTGACCAGTTTGATAGATGTAAGGCATTACTTCAGTGTTGTTTTAATTTGCATCTATCTATTCAAGAATAATTTAGAACAGTTTTTCATATGATTATTGATAGCTTTGATTTCTTCATCTAGAAATTGCTTGTTTATATCCTTTGACCATTTTGCCAATTGGGAAATGACTCGCGTTCTTGTAAATTTGATTTAGATCCCTCATGATTTGAGAAATTAGACCTTTATCACAGAAATTTGTTTAAAAATTTTCCCCCAATTGTTTCCCTTCTAATGGTGGTTATAACAGTTTTATTTGTACAAAAGCTTTTTAATTTAATCAAAATTACTCATTTTGCATCTAATAATGCTTTCTATTTTGTGTTTGGTCATAAATTGGGGGCTTGCTGTTGACTTATGCTGGTACTCCTGGGTGTTACCTCCTATAGGCTGTATTCCCCTCTCAACCTAGGGAAACAGAACCTCTCTGCTTACATTTCCAGTTGTTCTCTACAAGAAAGTTGCTTCATTCTGTCTCCTTCTTTGGTTCTTTTTTTCTTTTTTTTAAAATTTATTTTATTTTATTGGTTACAGTACTCACTTTATTTCCCTCCCTCCCTTCCACCCACCCTTCCCACAGCAAATGTGCAATTTCATTGGGTATTACTTGTGTCCTTGATCAGAACCTATTTCCATGTGGTTGTTTGCACTAGGATGTTCATTTAGTCTACATCCTGTTAGATTTAAAATGGTTGAGGTCTTAAACTGTAGTGATTAAAATAGTGGAAGATATAAATTGTGATAGATATAAGAGAGGGTGAGTAAATTTGACCGCAGAAATATGTTTCACTACAGTGTCTTGGTTTTTAAATCAAATATAAAGTGGTCGCCAGGGAAATATTCCCAATTATTCAATTACCCAAGTCAATTGGGTTTATAGAGATTTTAATTAATACAAATGTGGAATTAAAGAAAGAGAGAAAGAGAGAAAAAGGAAATAATTATGAAGGACCTTAAGCCAACATAGCCTAGACCTGAGTCTTAAGAGAGAGAGATCAGTCAGTCAGTCTTTTAACACTCACCACAAGGTCTGTCTAAGCAAGGATTCTAGTGACACCAGGCCAGCTCCATCTCAGCTGACTTCACCAGAGAGAGTTCCAAAGGGCCTCTCTCCAGAGCCTCCAGAGGAACAGAGTCCCCTCAGAGGAGCTCCAGTGAGATCTCCTTAGAGATTGTCCTCCAAGAGCTTCCCTTCTCCAGAGCCTCTCTCAAGAGATTCTTCCCAAGCGATCCTCATCAGAGATCCTCCAAAAGGATCCCCTTTCCTCAAGAGATTCTGCTTCTTATATAGGAGGTTTTTCTCCTATGTCACCTCCCCTAAGTCCTTACATCTACCAATCACTGTAGACGTTTTCCAAAGGACTGCCCATCTGAATTCTTACTAAGTCGACAAATCTCCTCAGTAAATCTGAACCAGAAAAAATGCTGCTGTGTCGATTAATCTCCTCAGTAAGTCTGAACCAGGGAAAACACAGCTGAGTCAACTAATCTCATTAAGAGAAAACTTGCCCGACCCTTTTAGGTACCTAGCATCTCATTGTATCAATTCTAAAAAACAGGCATGGCTCAAAGAACTCCTTGCCTTATTATAAGCCTGGGTCCAAGTACTTTAATTGTTTAGCAAGGAGTTTTCTCCCCTAAAGCAGTCTTAAGTACAGGTGGAGTAGAGGTCCTCCCATAGCAAGGATTTTTCTCCCCTAAAGCAGTCTTAAGTACGGGTGGAGTAGAGGTCCTCCCATAGCAAGGAGTTTTCTCATCAAAATGGGGAATGTTCCCAGTCCAATGGGGAAATTTTTAATATTCACAAGTCTGAGAAATTTCAAGGTTTACAATCCCCAACCATATCCCTTTGACCCATGTATTGAAGCAGTTGTTTTCTTCGGTGTTTTCCCTGCCACAGTTTTTCCTCTGAATGTGGAGAGTGGTTTTTCTTTTGATTCGGCCAAGTTGTTCAGGATTACTGCATTGCCACTAATGGAGAACTCCATTAGATTCAATTGTACCGCAGTGTATCAGTCTCTGTGTACAATGTTTTCCTGGTTCTGTTCCTCTCACTCTACATCAATTCCTGGAGGTTGTTCCACTCCCCATGGAATTCCTCCACTTTATTATTCCTTTGAACACAATAGTATTCCATCACCAACATATACCACAATTTGTTCAGCCATTCCCCAATTGAAGGGCATCCCCTCATTTTCCAATTTTTTGCCACCACAAAGAGCGCAGCTATGAATATTTTTGCACATGTCTTTTTTCCTTATGATCTCATTGGGGTCCAAACCCAGCAATGCTATGACTGGATCAAAGGGCAGATAGTCTTTTAGTGCCCTTTGGGCATAGTTCCAAATTGCCCTTCAGAATGATTGGATCAATTCACAACTCCATCAGCAATGAATTAATGTCCCAACTTTGCCACACCCCCTCCAGCATTCATTACTTTCCATAGCTGTCATGTTAGCCAATCTGCTAGGTGTGAGGTGATACCTCAGATGTGTTTTGATTTGCATTTCTCTGATTATTCGAGATTTAGAGCACTTTTTCATGTGCTTATTAATAGTTTTGATTTCTTTAACTGAAAATTGCCTATTCGTGTCCCTTGCCCATTTATCAATTGGAGAACGGCTTGATTTTTTGTACAAGTGGTTTAGCTCTTTATAAATTTGAGTAATTAGACCTTTGTCAGAGGTTTTTGTAATGAACATTGTTTCCCAATTTGTTGCTTCCCTTCTAATTTTGGATGCATAAGTTTTGTTTGTACAAAAACTTTTCAATTTGATGTAATCAGAATTATTGATTTTATATATTTCTGATTTTTTTCTAGCTCTTGCTTGGTTTTAAAGTCTTTCCTTTCCCAAAGATCTGACAAGTATACTATTCTGTGTTCGCCTAATTTGCTTATACTTTCCTTCTTTATATTCAGGTCATTCACTCATTCTGAGTTTATCTTGGTATAGGATATTAGATGTTGATCCAAATCTAATTTCTCCCATACTGTCTTTCAACTTTCCCAGCAGTTTTTTATCAAATACTGGGTTTTGGTCCCATAAACTGGGATTTGGGGGCTTATCATAGTCTGTCTTCCTGAGGTCATTTACCCCTACTCTATTCCACTGATCCTCCTTTTTTGTCTCTTAGCCAGTACCGAATTGTTTTGATGACCACTGCTTTATAGTATAGTTTGAGATCTGGGACTGCAAGTCCTCCTTCCTTTGCATTTTTTTTTCATGATTTCCCTGGATATCCTTAATCTTTTGTTCTTCCAAATGAACTTTGTTATGGTTTTTTCTAATTCAGTAAAAAGCTTTTTTTGGTAGTTCAATGGGTATGGCACTAAATAAGTAAATTAATTTGGGCAGGATTGTCATTTTTATTGTGTTTGTTTGGCCTACCCATGAGCAATCAATGTTTCTCCAATTGTTTAGATCTAGTTTTAATTGTGTGGAGAGTTTTTTGTAGCTGTGTTCATATAGTTCCTGTGTTTGTCTTGGCAGATAGATTCCTAAGTATTTAATATTATCTAGGGTGATTTTAAATGGAATTTCTCTTTCTAATTCTTGCTGCTGAAATGGGTTGGAGATATATAGAAATGCTGATTACTTATGTGGGTTTATTTTGTGTCCTGCGACTTTGCTAAAGTTGCTGATTATTTTGACTAGCTTTTTGGTTGATTCTCTAGGATTCTTTAAGTAGACCATCATATCATCCACAAAGGGTGATAACTTGGTCTCATTGTCAATTTTAATTCCTTCAGTTTCTTTTTCTTCTCTAATTGCTACTGCTAGTGTTTCTAGTATAGTGTTAAATAATAGAGGTGATAATGGGCATCCTTGTTTTACTCCTGATCTTATTGGGAAGGCTTCTAGTTTATCCCCATTGCAGATGATGTTTGCTGATGGTTTTAGATATATACTGTTTATTATTTTTAGAAATGACCCTTCTATTCCTATGCTTTCTAGTGTTTTTAATAGGAATGGGTGTTGTATTTTATCAAAGGCTTTTTCTACATCTATTGAGATAATCATGTGATTTTTGTTAGTTTGCTTATTAATATGGTCAATTATGTGGGTGGTTTTCCTAATATTGAACCATCCTTGCATTCCTGGTATGAATCCTACCTGGTCATAGTGAATAACCCTTGTGATGACTTGCTGGAGTCTTTTTGGTAGTATCCTATTTAAGATTTTTGCATCCATATTCATTAGGGAGATTGGTCTATAGTTTTATTTCTCTTTTTTTTAACCTGCCTGGTTTGGGGATCAGTACCATATTTGTGGCATAAAATGAATTTGGTAGAACTCCTTCTTTGCTCATTCTGTCAAATAGTTTGTATAATATTGGGAGTTTTCTTTGAATGTTTGATAGAATTCATTTGTGAATCCATCTGGACCTAGGAATTTTTTCTTAGGGAGTTCTTTGAGGCTTGTTCAATTTCTTTTTCTGTTATGGGATTGTTTAGGTAATCTATTTCTTCCTCTGTTAGTCTAGGCAATTTATATTTTTGTAAGTATTCATCCATATCACCTAGATTGCCCTATTTGTTCCCATATAATTGGGCATAGTAGTTTTTATGATTGCCTTAATTTCCTCTTCATTAGAAGTGAGGTTTCCCTTTTCATCTTGGATATACTGTCAATTTGGTTTTATTCTTTCCTTTTTTTAATTAGACTGACCAGTACCTTGTCTATTTTATTTCTTTTTTCAAAGTACCAGCTTCTAGTCTTATTTATTAAATCAATAGTTCTTTGGCTTTCAATTTTATTAATTTCTCATTTGATTTTTAGTATCTCTAATTAAATCTTCATCTGAGGATTTTTAATTTGTTCACTTTCTAGTTTTTTTTAATTTGCATACCCATTTCATTGACCTCTGCTTTCCATAATTTGATAATATATGAACTCAAGGCAATAAATTTCCCCCTGATTACTGCTTTGGCTACATCTCATAGGTTTTGAAAGGATGTCTTATCGTTGTCATTTTCTTCAGTGAAATTATTAATTGTTTCTATGATTTGTTCTTTGACTAACTGCTTTTGGAGAATTTTATTGTTTAATTTCCAATTAATTTTTGATTTATCTCTCCATGTACCCTTACTAATTATTTTCATTTCATTGTGATCTGAAAAGGTTGCATTTATTATTTCTGTTCTTTTGCACTTGTTTGCAATGTTTTTATGCCCTAATACATGGTCAATCTTTGTGAATATACCATGTGCTGCTAAAAAGAAGGTATATTCCTTTTTGTCCCTGTTTTTTTTCTCCACATATCTACTAACTGTAATTTTTCAAAGATTTCATTCACTTCTCTTTTTTTTTTAATTTTATAGTATTTTATTTGATCATTTCCATGCATTATTCATTAAAGACAAAGATCATTTTCTTTTCCTCCCTCCCATACCCCGTAACCGACGCATGATTCCACTGGGTATCACATGTGTTCTTGATTCGAACCCATTGCCATGTTGTTAATATTTGCATCAGAGTGTTCATTTAGAGTCTCTCCTCTGTCATGTCCCCTCAGCCACTGTAGTCAGGCAGTTGCTTTTCCTCGGTGTTTCTGTTCCCTCAGTTTGTCCTCTGCTTATGGATAGTGTTTTTTCTCCTAGATCCCTGCAGATTGTTCAGGGACATTACACTGCCACTAATGGAGAAGTCCATTACGTTCGATTATATCACAGTGTGTTTGTCTCTGTGTACAATGTTCTCCTGGTTCTGCTCCTCTCGCTCTGCATCACTTCCTGGAGGTCGTTCCAGTCGCCATGGAATTCCTCCACTTTTTATTCCTTTTTGCACAATAATATTCCATCACCAACATATACCACAATTTGTTCAGCCATTCCCCAATTGATGGGCATCCCCTCGTTTTCCAATTTTGGGCCACCACAAATAGCACAGCTATGAATATTTTTGTACAAGTCTTTTTGTCCATTATCTCTTTGGGGTTGACAGACCCAACAGTGCTATGGCTGGATCAAAGGGTAGACATTCTTTTATCACCCTTTGGGCATAGTTCCAAATTACCCTCCAGAATGGCTGGATCAGTTCACAACTCCACCAGCAATGAATTAATGTCCCTACTTTGCCACATCCCCTCCAGCATTCATTACTTTCCATAACTGTCATTTTAGCCAATCTGCTAGGTGTGAGGTGATACCTCAGAGTTGTTTTTATTTGCATCTCTCTGATTATAAGAGATTTAGAACACTTCTTCATGTGCTTATTAATAGTTTTGATTTCTTTATCTGAAAACTGCCTATCCGTGTCCCTTGCCCATTTATCAATTAGGGAATGGCTTGATTTTTTGTACAATTGATTTAGCTCTTTATAAATTTGAGTAATTAAACCTTTGTCAGAGGTTTTTATGAAGATTTTTTCCCAATTTGTTGTTTTCCTTCTGTTTTTAGTTACATTGGTTTTGTTTGTACAAAAGCCTTTTAATTTGATGTAGTCGAAATTATTTATTTTACATTTTGTGATTCTTTCTATGTCTTGCTTGGTTTTAAAGTCTTTCCCCTCCCAAAGGTCTGACATGTATACTATTCTGTGTTTACCCAATTTACTTATGGTTTCCTTCTTTATGTTTAAGTCTTTCACCCATTTTGAATTTATCTTGGTGTAGGGTGTCAGGTGTTGATCAATTCCTAATCTCTCCCACACTGTCTTCCAATTTTCCCAGCAGTTTTTATGAAATAGTGGATTTTTGTCCCAAAAGCTGGGGGTCTTTGGGTTTATCGTATACTGTCTGGCTGAGGTCACTTGCCCCCAGTCTATCCCACTGATCCTCCTTTCTGTATCTTAGCTAGTACCAAATCGTTTTGATGACTGCTGCTTTGTAATATAGTTTGAGGTCTGGGACTGCAAGGCCCCCCTCATTTGTGTTTTTTTTCATTATTTCCCTGGATATCCTTGATCTTTTGTTCTTCCAAATGAACTTTGTTATGGTTTTTTCCAAATCAATAAAGAAATTTTTTGGGAGTTCCATGGGTATAGCACTAAATAGATAAATAAGTTTGGGTAGGATGGTCATTTTTATTATATTGGCTCATCCTACTCATGAGCAGTTAATGTTTTTCCAATTGCTCAAGTCTAGTTTTAGTTGTGTGGCGAGTGTTTTGTAGTTATGTTCATATAGTTCCTGTGTTTGTCTCGGGAGGTAGATTCCTAGGTATTTTATTTTGTCTGAGGTGATTTTGAATGGGATTTCTCTTTCTAGTTTTTGCTGCTGAGCTGTGTTGGAGATATATAGAAAAGCTGATGACTTATGTGGGTTTATTTTGTATCCTGCAACTTTGCTAAAGTTGTTGATTATTTCAATTAGCTTTTTGGTTGAATCTCTAGGATTCTTTAAGTAGACCATCATGTCATCTGCAAAGAGTGATAACTAGGTCTCCTCCTTGCCTATTTTGATGCCTTCAATTTCTTTTTCTTCTCTAATTGCTACTGCTAGTGTTTCTAGTACAATGTCAAATAGTAGAGGTGATAATGGGCATCCTTGTTTCACTCCTGATCTTATTGGGAATGCATCTAGTTTATCCCCATTGCAAATGATATTAGCTGATGGTTTTAGATATATACTGTTTATTATTTTTAGAAATGACCCTTCTATTCCTATGCTTTCTAGTGTTTTTAATAGGAATGGGTGTTGTATTTTATCAAAGGCTTTTTCTGCATCTATTGAGATAATCATGTGGTTCTTGTTGGTTTGCTTGTTGATGTGGTCAATTATGTGGATAGTTTTCCTAATGTTGAACCAGCCCTGCATCCCTGGTATAAATCCTACTTGATCATGGTGGATGACCCTTCTAATCACTTGCTGGAGTCTTTTTGCTAGTATCCTATTTAAGATTTTTGCATCTATATTCATTAGGGAGATTGGTCTATAATTTTCTTTCTCTGTTTTTGGCCTGCCTGGTTTTGGAATCAGTACCATGCTTGTGTCATAAAAGGAGTTTGGTAAAACTCCCTCTTTGCTTATTATGTCAAATAGTTTGTATAGTATTGGGATTAACTGTTCTCTGAATGTTTGATAGAATTCACTGGTGAATCCATCAGGGCCTGGGGATTTTTTCTTAGGAAGTTCTTTGATGGCCTGTTGGATTTCTTTTTCTGATATGGGATTATTTAAGAATTCCATTTCCTCTTCTGTTAGTCTAGGCAGTTTGTATTTTTGTATGTATTCATCCATATACTTAAATTGGTATATTTATTGCCATATAGTTGGGCAAAGTAATTTTTAATGATTGCCTTAATTTCCTCTTCATCAGATGTGATGTCCCCCTTTTCATCTTTGATGCTGTTAATTTGCTTTTCTTCCTCCTTTTTTTAATTAGATTGAACAGTACTTTGTCTATTTTGTTTGTTTTTTCAAAGTACCAGCTTCTTGTCTTATTTATTAAATCAATAGTTCTATCACTTTCGATTTTATTAATTTCTCCCTTAATTTTTAGGATCCCTAGTTTGGTTTTCTGCTGGGAGTTTTTAATTTGGTCACTTTCGAGTTTTTTTATTTGCATTTCCAATTGTTTGATCTCTGCTCTCCCTAGTTTGTTAATATATGCACTCAGGGATATGAATTTTCCTCTGATTACTGCTTTGGCTGCATCCCAAAAGGTTTGAAAGGATGTCTCGCCATTTCATTTTCCTCGATGAAATTATTAATTGTTTCTATGATTTCTTCTTTAACTAAACGATTTTGGAGTATCATATTGTTTAGTTTCCTATTAGTTTTTGATTTGGTTTTCCATGTACCGTTACTGATCGTTATTTTTATTGCCTTGTGGTCTGAAAAGGCTGCAGTTATTATTTCTGCTTTTCTGCATTTGTGTGCCATGTTTCTGTGACCTAATGTATGGTCAATCTTTGTGAATGTGCCATGTGGTGCTGAGAAGAAGGTGTATTCCTTTTTATCCCTATTTATTTTTCTCCATATGTCTATTAATTCTAATTTTTCTAAGATTTCATTCACTTCTTTTACCTCTTTCTTATTTATTTTTTGATTTGATTTATCTAAATTTGATAATGGTTGGTTCAAGTCTCCCACTAATATGGTTTTACTATCTATTTCTTCCTTCAATTCTCCTAGTTTCTCCATTAGAAATTTGGGTGCTATTTTATTTGGTGCATATATGTTGATTAGTGATATTTCCTCATTATCTAAAGTCCCTTTTAACAAAATATAATTACCTTCCCTATCCCTTTTGATCAGGTCTACTTTTGCTTTGGCTTTATCAGATATTATGATTGCCACTCCTGCCTTCTTTCTGTCAGTTGAGGCCCAGAAGGTCTTACTCCATCCTTTAATTCTAACCTTGTGGGTGTCTACCCGCCTCATGTGTGTTTCTTGTAGACAACATATGGTAGGGTTTTGGATTCTAATCCATTCTTCTATTCGTTTACGTTTTATGGGTGAGTTCATCCCATTCACGTTCAATGTTATGACTGTCACTTGTGGACTCCCTGGCATTTTGATATCCTTCCCTAATTCTAACCTTTCTTCTTCAGCTCTACCTTTTAGTCCAGTGATTTACTTTAAATCAGTCCCCCTTGTATTTCCCTTTCTACCCCCATCCCTTCTTATTCCCTCCCTTATTTTCCCCTGTAGTGTTTTTAAAAATTTCCCCCCCACCCTCTCCCTCCCTTGTACTGCTTCCCTCCCCACCATCTGTTTTTTACCCTTCTACTCCCCTATAGGGCACAAATCTATTCTCTTCCCCAATGGATTGGATTGTTCTTCCCTCTTTGGGTCAGTTTCAAAGTACGTAAGAGTTGAGTATTTCCTATCTCCAACCTCTTTACCCTTCCAGTGTATCGATGTTCTCCCCCCTCTTCCCATGAGCTTCTTTGTGACATATAAATTTACCCCCATTTTTTTCTTTTCCAATTTCTTTTAGTCATAACCTCTTTTCTTTTTTAGCTTTAGTCATGTATATATACATATATATACATACACATGTATATGTATTTATGCATGCATATATCTATATACCTATTTGTGTCTTGTCCTTTCATCCTATACAGTTTGTCACTGTTCCCTCTGAGTGTAGTTCTTCTAGCTGCTTAGGTGATAGCAACAGTTTTTAAGAGTTGCCAATGACCTCTTTTCTTATAGGGATACATATCATTTTAACTTATTGAGTCTCTTAAAAAAAACCTTTTTTGTTGTTGTTGTTGTTTTTACCCTCTTTTTTAATTACTTTTTGTTGATTCTCTTGAGTTCTGTGCTTGGACATCAAATTTTCTCTTCAGGTCTGGCCTTTTATTTATGAATGCTTGGAACTCTTCTGTTGTGTTAAATGACCATACTTTCCCCTGTAAGAATATAGTCAGTTTTGATGGGTATTTTATTCTTGGCTGTAGGCCTAGTTCCCTTGCTTTCCGGAATATCATATTCCATGCCTTTTGATGCCTTTTGATCCTTCAGTGTGGATGCAGACAGATCCTGTGTTATCCTCACCATGTTTCCATGGTATCTGAATGGTTTCTTCTTGGCAGCTTACAATACCTGTTCTTTCATCTGATTGTTTTTGAATTTGGCTATAACATTTCTTGGTGTTGTCAGTTGGGGATTAAATAGAGGGGGTGATCTGTGGATTCTTTCAATCTCCACTTTCCCCTCTTGTTCTAGGATTTCAGGACAGTTTTCCTGGATAATTTCCTCTAGTATTATATCCAGGCTTTTTCTTTTGTCGTGGTGTTCTGGTAGTCCAATTATTCTTAAATTGTCTCTTCTTGAACAATTTTCTAAATCTTCTGTTCTGTGAATGAGATGCTTCACATTTTCTCCAATTTTTTCATTCTTTTTGTTTTGTTTTATAATGTCCTGCTGCCTTGTGAGGTCACTTGATTCTAGTTGTTTTACTCTGGTTCTTAAAGATTGGATTTCATCTTTGGCTTTTTGGTCGTCTTTTTCCTTCTGGTCTGAGTTTCTTTGAAGATCCTCTTTCATCCTCTTTATCTCGTCTTTCATCTCCTTTGCCTCATCTTTCATCTCCTTTGCCTCATTTTCCAGCTGGATGATTTTGGCTTTCAGGACACTATTTTCTTGCTTTAGTTCAAGTGCCTCTGTTTCCAGATGAGTTATCTTAATTTTTAAGTTCTTTTCCCAATTGTCTTCAGCCTCTCTTAGTTGTGTTTTGAGTTCTTCCACAGCCTGTATCCAATTTGCTGGGATTTCTGGTTTAT